>NC_049992.1:5223138-5292792 GCF_000003815.2 Branchiostoma floridae | reverse complement strand
TCGCGATGTCATAGTTATGATATGCTGCGCAGAGTGTCCGCAGTAAACCTGCGAAGAACCTGTATTTTCGTAAGATTTGTCGTTCATAGAAACCAAAAGATCGTAAAGTATGATTGTTAATCTATTTTGTGACCGAGTATAGTCCACTGTTTGTGCCCTTTGTCAATGTTGAGACAGTAAGAAACAGCCGTTGTGGGTACCCAATATGGCACCTTGGGACTGCCGTCATTGCGTGTTTCCTGTGCACTTTTGACGCCGTCGAAACGTGCTGTGTGGCACGCTTACATACCTGAAAACCTACACCATGTTTTCTTACTAGTCGGCTATCTGCCACCATCATAGCATGTCCAGGACAAAAAGTACAACAGACGGGAAGTTATTTTGCCCCCTCTCTTCTTCAGCTACAAAGCAAGCCGCTAGTAGGCCAAAACCTACACCATGTTCTCACTACGGCTATCTGCACCACCATAGCATGTCCAGGACAAAAAGTACAACAGACGGGAAGTTCTGCTGCAGTAGGTCACACACCAGAGGGTATTGATCTTGACCTGTATCCTCCAAATTTATATCAGACACGCCAAAACCTTGCTTCCATTTTTCATGGAGGTAATAGAATTAAGGGCCTTGATAATATTATTTAAAAAACGCGTCCATGAAGGTTGGACATCCAAGAAACAAAAAATACACTGAATAGCAGTTACTCAAGCAATTGGATATGATTTTGAAAACGGCCAGACGTTTCCTGTATGTAGCATCCACTACCTTTCGTCAGTGACACCAAGGAGTCTTGTTGAAAAGCAGATGTGGTATCCTAAATAAAATTGATATGTATGAAGACAAATTTTAGATTATAAGGCCATGCTGATTATATGGAACGCCAAAATTGATGCGAGCATGCTAATTTTACTCATGTACTCAAACAACATGAGCTAGGCGATTTCTGACAGGGTCCAGGATATGACCGCAAGTTTCAAAGGAAAATCATATAATACATATATTTACTTTTCACACAACAAGGTAAGATTTTTTTTAATACACCCATGTCCTCGCACAACGTCCAAAATTACAGTAGCCTAGAATTAGAAGAACGCCGCAGGCAAATATGAGCGTGTGTACCGTCCAACCGGTTCCACGTCATTGCGCTATCAAATCCGCACACAGTAGGGGAGGGGGGCACATATTTGGTCACCCTGTAAAGATATATCTCTATTAATCCTACCAATCCACGGTATGGCTGAAAACCTCCAGGAAGAACAACGTTCGAAAGAACAACGTTCGGAAGAACAACGTTCGATGGCTGGACAACTTGTAGGGGCATTGCAGCCAGTTGTAGACGCCCAGATTGCTCGGACGGGAGAGTGGGGCCGTGTACAACTCAGAATCTACAACCCATGGCGGAGCGGTGCTGTGCCTGGGGGAGGTACCGGTGTGGGTGTCGGGATCGCCGCCTTCTACTTCCAACAAGTGGATCTAGTCAGGCAGGTGATACGTAGATCTGTCGAGCGATGGGATCCCGACAACCCTAACCAGCCAGCCGACCCGGAGGTTGGGTTGGAGGTACAAGTCGGCTCTCTTCTAGTCCCTGTCATCTTTCACTCCAGACTTGGGTACGACTACTTCAGCTCCATACTAAACGGCCCTTTCCTCAAGGCTTGTCTGACAGCAGAGCTGGAGAAGATCGGGTACACGGAGACGGTTGATGTGAGTGCGGAACAGTGGGAAGTACCGACGGTAGCTGAAGACAGGATAGCAGCTGGGCTGGTGAAAGGTGTAACGAGGCAAAACAAAATGGAGGACGACCTGACACAAGTAACGTCACCAGTAAAGGTGGGCTATAACTAATTAGACTTGCCAATATTGTGGTTCTACTGGTCGAGAGGCAGACTTGAATCTGCGCTTGTAGATATTCACTTAAAATACAGTCAAAGCGTTTGAACTTCGATTCATGTCAACATTTTTAGATGGATGGACTTATGCATGGGAGACCACCGGTCTGACATATCCCTAGTGTTCTGTTTGTGACAGACATAGGCTCCCATACGATAGAATAGGCGATTCTGGCGGATATATTGTTATATATAATGCTGTTAGTGGTTTATAATGGCGTTGTTAAGTTTTTGCTTCTCAAATTCTATAACCTCACTGTATGGTGACCTTCATGTGTCGCAGAGTTGTAAATGCATTTTATGACTTTCTGTTTTCTATCGTTTAGTTACTCACTCGCAAAATTACTTACATATTTCCACCACTTCAGAAACTGCAGGAAACTCTCTACACCACAGATGCAGAGAACTCGGGGGCACCGGGGAGCGATCTAGCCGCGCTGTCCATCTTTACATCCGATGAAGATCCACAAGGCGGGAAAGAATATGATTCGTCATCTGGCAAGGGGAAACCTAAACAGAAACGTCCACAGATTAGCCTGGCAGCCAGGCTAAAACGGCATAAAGATTCACCAACCGCGAAAGCAATGCTTCAAGCCTACAGCTGTTTGGAGAAGGGAGCGGCCATGTTGGTCGATAGCGGGTATCAGCAGGGGGAGGGCGTCAGGGATCTCTTGGAAGGGCTCGTGCTCATGGAGGAAGTGTTACCAGGAGACGTGGAAACCGTTCTGTATGCTCAACACTGGCTAAACCTCGACAAGGCGAAACTAAACAACCTCTTATCGACTGAGCTGCGGGACAGCGCTAACAACACCCCCTGTCTGCTGCTACAGGCACTGCAGCTTCCAGCGGGAGACCGTCGACTGCGAGCCATAAACAATGTCATCGACGTTGTCCTCCAGCGTGGGAAAACAGATGCTTTATACAACGACATAGCTTACATATACTTCGCGCTGTGTTCTACCCTGTGGACGAGCACCAAACAGGCCGGCCCGACTCTGTCCGCCTGTGCCAGTGCCCTCATGCACAAACCCACCCACCTGTCTACTCTGTTCTACACCGCACGAAGCTCCATGTCTGTGTCCGTTCCACAGGCCGTCAGGCAGTTGGAACACTTCCTACACACCGCTCCGTCCTGTCACCATCAGGTTTGGATTGATTTGGTTTATTTATGAATTTACCTCAGCGGTGTAGTGCTAGTATAACGTTTGTTTACCAATTGACTAACACATTTAAATCAAGGAGAAGGGGGCTATGTTATTCTTTCTTACAAAGATTACTTCCTTCGATAATTGTATTCGTGACGTCTGACTTTTACAACACTTATGGTCTGCTGTACAGTTAGCTTTTTCTATGTATGTTCGTGTGTCCCTTGGTATTGTGTGCTCCATGGGTTTTCATACCCGAAGGAAAGAATGAAAGAAATATTTAGATCTCAATTAGTGATACATCACTACTCTTCCTGAAGTCCAGATTAAAAGATATAACAACGGACATATAAACATATCATAATGATTTTGAAATAGCAGAAAACAAAGGGAAACTCAAAAGTCGAGTGAAGTCAAATATCATAAATCAATTATACTCCGATTCATACAACAAAATATCAACTTGAAAGTACAACTTGTGCTGCAAGTGATAAAACTGTATTAGATATGGTTGTAAACAGAAAAAACAGCAAAAATGATACATAATAAAATAATGATAATCATTTCAATTATTCGAATTCAATTGTAGCTCATAAGTACAACCGACTTGACGAAAGAAAGTTGTACTAAAATAAAACAATAGAATTGGAAAGGGAGATGAAATTTAAACCAAATCAAACGGACGCAAATAATGCAGCAGCAGGCACTATTATGTGTTTTTGTACCATACATGTGTAAGGTTTTTTTTTTGCATACATGTGTAAGGACTTATCAGGACTTTAACTTATGTAAACTGTACCTCTGTTATAGATTTTGTCTGGACCTTACCTCTTCGATCATGGCATCGATGAAAAGTGACCTGTGAGCCGAATCGAGCTTTTATGAAGACAAAGGCAAGCAAACAAACGGTTTTGTTTTTACCACAATGAAGTGAGCGGCTGTTTTTGTCCCACAGGTCCCCCGTGCTCATTACTACCTGGTCAGGTTGTACGGCCAACAGGGCGTGTCCACCCACTGGGACAAGATCCTCCACCACTACAACATGGCGCAGCGGACGGAGAGCGACAGGCTGCCCGTGTTCGGACCAGTCCCGAGGATGTACAGAGAGCAAGCCAGAAAGGTGTACGACAAAGTGGTGGCAGGGGCTGACAAGTGAACAATGATTGAGAAACAAATGTCTACAGAGCAGACGCCAGAGTTACGTTGCGCAATGCGAGGCTTTAAATAAAACTGGTTGCTTAAATGCGTATACGTGTAAACTACAAACGAAAACATAAACTCGTGTACACAAAATGTATTACCAATCTTTATAGTCAATTTGTACTATTTTTTTTAAAGATTTGTTTATTCATGAAAGCTCAAATCGGCCTGCAGGTCGCTTTTCATTGAGGTCACGAGGGAAGAGGCGAGGGCAATACAACGTATATAACAGTATCATTATCATTATGTTACCTTCATAGAAGGGAACATGTCTGTTTTTGCTTTGTTTCTTCCTCTCCGCGCAAATAAGGTCAACGACCTGGACCAGACGGCTGTCACCATGGTAACCGGTAAAGTAGCAGGCACCATGTGGTGTTCGGTTACATAATGTAGCAATGTCAGATCTAGAGGGGCTCGGTTCACTACATTTAGAAATGTGTTCAAATAAGAATGAACAAAACAGTTGCCAGTGTTAGACTACAACATGTGAAGGTAACATTCTGTATTTGCTTGCAAATATTACCATTTTAGTTACTTTTGTCTTCGAATCATATGGCTGAGACTGTGTCAAACTGGTGTGGAAGTTCAACATATCAAATAAACATATATTACCACATGCCATCAAAATTATGCATTCATTATCAGCTATTGCCTGAACAATCTAGATGTGAGGACAAAATGTGCGTCATCATATTTGACGTAACTGTTGTTTCACAAGTACCGTGGAGATCAGTCATGCAAAGTTTCATCAAACGGTTCATAAAAGCAAGGACGACTGTTATAAAAGTAAATGATTTTTATGAATAAAGAATAACAAATAATAGCCTTTATTGCAAATTCATACCCTATCGGGCTAAGTACAGGCATACAGATATAAAAGTTCCTAATACAGTTCACATGGTTTCTAAGACAAATCTAAAACATGGGTTCTAAAACTTAGTAGTCTAATACATTTGTGCGGCTTCTTCTCGTTTATGATGCAAATGAAATTTACTGACGAAAATGAAAACAGATGATTCTCCAAAGAAGAGGAACACTTTTTCTGATAATCATTTTTTTTACATTTTAGAGAAAGTCCTTGCTTTATCTTTAGTATTTTCATTATAACAAATGCTTGCTTTTATCAAGGACGTTAGATAACGTCCTTGCCCTTTTTTGCATTTGCGTTTTAAAAAACATTTGCTTTTATCAAGGAAGTTGTGAGGCGTCCTTATTTTTATTTTTTTTTCATTTGCATTATAAAAGATCATTTGCTTTTATTTTACTGCATTTGCATTATAAAAATCATATGATTTTATCAAGGATGTTAGACAACGCCCTAGCCTTTTTTTGCATTTGCATCATAAAAAATTATTTGCTTTTATCGAGAAAGTTATGAGGCGTCCTTAATTTTTATTTCTTGCATTTGCATTACAAAAAATCATCATTTGCTTTTATTTTTTGCATTTGCATCATAAAGTAGAATTTTATTAGATAAAGTCCTTGCTAAAATCATTTTACGTTTGCATTTCAAAAAAACATTTGCTTTAATCACGGACGTTAGAGAACGTCCTTACTTTTATTTTTTTGCATTTACATAAAAAAACATTTGCTTTATCAAGGACGGTAAATAACGTCCTTGCCCTTTTTTGCAATTGCATTATAAAAAAGGTCATTTCCTTTTATCAAGGAAGTTGTGAGGCGTCCTTACTTTAATTTTTTTTGCATTTGCATTTGCATTCTAAGACATCATTTGCTTTTATTTTTTGCATTTGCATCATAAAATAGAATTTTATTAGATAAAGTCCTTGCTTAATTTTTGTTCCGTTTGCATTATAAAAAATCATTTGCTTTATCAAGGACGTTAAATAACGTCCTTGCCCTTTTTTGCATTTGCATTATAAAAAAATCAAATCATTTGCTTTTATCAAGGAAGTTGTGAGGCGTCCTTACTTTTATTTTTTTTGCATTTGCATTATAAAAAATCATTTCCTTTATTTTTGCGTTTGCATTATGAAATAATATTTTATAAGATAACGTCTTTGTTTTTGTTCTTTGCATTTGGATCATAAGAATCATTTGCTTTTATCAAGGACGTTAGAGAACGTCCTTACTTTTATTTCTTTTTTTTCATTTGCATTATAAAAAAATCATTTGCTTTTATGAAGGACTTTGTATAACGTCCTGACTTTTATTTTTTTTTGCATTTGCATTATAAAAAATCGTTTGTTTTTATCAAGAATGTTGTATAGCGTCTTTACTTTTATTTTTTTTTGCATTTGCATTTCAAAAATAATTTGCTTTTAAAGTTGTGTAGCGTCCTTACTTTTTTATGCATTACATTTTCTTTTATCAATGATATGACGTCCTTGCTTTTATTTTTCTTTAATTTGCATTATAAAAAACAATTTGCTTTTACCAAGGACGTTAGATAACATCCTTGCTTTTATAATCCGTTCGTCAGACGTGTTGAGCTGTTTGGGCTAGACCCAACAGTGGGCTGGTTGGCTTCTTTCCTTCGTTCCTCTGTTACTCAACATGGCCTGTCGGTGAAAGTTCCTTCATTAAACACAGAAATGGAAAGCGCGGCCAACACCACTTCCGCATGCGGGGAAGACCCCGACACCACGATGGAGACCGATCCTACAAACAATGACGGTGAACAAACATACGAAACAGATGCGACAGGTACTTATACCGTAACCATGGAGACCGATGCTGCAAACAATGACGGTGAACAAACATACGAAACAGATGCGACAGGTACTTATACCGTAACCATGGGCCATGAGATCATCAACACCATGTACGGCGCATGCGGCTACTGCCCGGAAGCTGATGTTACAGGTACTGATTGCCCCAACTTTGTCTTAGCTTTTTACTCTGTGACACTGGAGGGTAACCTCCAGTAACAGAGTATTGTAATCACTTTGTGCGTTGAGTGTTCGCACCTATATCTCTATGTTCCGTATGCCGCAATCACATATGGATTGGCATGTCGTCTGTACTCGGTTGGGAAATGATGCACGTTATTTTTTTTCGCCGTAGCTGTTTTTATTATGGATGTAATAATTTCAGTTTTCACCCCTATGCCGTCCGGTATAGTGGTTCAGGTCTTCCTTATGATTGTGCCTTAAGCCTTGTAGTAATTTGATACCGTCAAGCAGATGTTGTCCTCGTCGGAATATGCCATCTCGTTCGGGCTTTGCGTTTCCAATATTGAGGTTGGTTTGACATGGCATACTGTTAACATTTTGCGCGGTTGATAGTCAAATGCATTTTATGGTTAGAACGTGTTTGATCCTTGGGATCTTTTTTTTTCGCGGTAGCTGTTTTCATTATCGATGTAATAATTTGAGATATCACCCCTATTTCCCTGTTATTGTAGAACAGCTGGCCTATAGACGATGGCGTTTGGCAATTACTTATCTCCAAGCAGATATGGGGTCGTTTTGGCAATCATCTATACTTATTAACAATAAAACCGTCGCCATGGCAATAATGCATAGCATGGCAATAATTTTTATTGCCACACTTATTTTAATGTGCACCCCCCCATGTCATGTCATCTGTCTTTTAAGGCTGGTATTAGTTAAAACAACCGCCACGTAGTCACTAACGCAAAACTGCATTGCAGTAATCCACATAGACTCTACCAGGCTTCGTGGATCGGTGGTCTAATTGTAGAAATTGGACAAATAGAATCTATAGTACGCTAGGGGAGTTAGCCGGCCAGAAGAGTACGTTTCCTCACCACGAAGACTGTGCGGGGTCGCTATGTTCTTTGAAGTCCACTAATCGCTATCTAATAGGTGCGAAGTAGTTTATTGCTTTCCGACTCGCCCGTGACGGGTCTTGACAGCAGCGGCCGGGACTTCTCACGGGGGCCGGCAAAACATTTTATTTTCAACCATCCCGTCCTGCATCAAACGTTTGTTATCGTCATAAGTCCTCGGGTCGGCCATGCAAGTCTACGAAAACCTCGCCTTCCGCACTGGTGTTCCAGTGCTGATTCAATTGTCTGAACGGTCTCAGCACTGGTTTTCCAGTGCTGAATTTCTTTCAGCACTCGTTTTCCAGTGCTGATTGCCGTCAGCACTCGGTTTACCAGTGCTGAAATCCGGGGATATCGGGGCCGGGTCAGGTCAAAGGTCATTCAGCACTGGTTACCCAGTGCTGAAACTGCCGTCAGCACTGGAACCGAGTGCTGATATACAAAAACCTCGCCTTCCGCACTGGATTTACCAGTGCTCGAGGACACTTCAGCACTGGAAAACCAGTGCTATGAAATCTTCAGCACTGGAAAACCAGTGCTATGAAATCTTCAGCACTGGAAAACGAGTGCTGACGTCTTTTAAGGACTGGAACGATGTGCGAACCAGTGCTGACGTCCTTCCAGCACTGGAATCTCCCAGTGCTGAGAGGGGTACAAGACGTAAATTCGAAGGAAAAATAAGTTATTTCGTGCAAAGCTAATTGTAGTTGTGCTACCCATTCGTTATGTAATTGAATATATCTTATGTATACTGTATAAGGGATATATATCATTTATAAAATGAATGAATGAAGACCTTTATTGCACATATTTTTATAAAGTACTGATAGCGGTACTAGTAAAAGGACAGAAATTTGAATTAAAGTTACTTTGTGCAAGGAAAACTTGTAAAACGTGTACAGTTGTGTATTTTATTCTTTGTACATGTGTAATTGAAAGGTAGAGATATGTATATGTCTAAGAGGTGTATAAGGGATAGCTATCATTATTACAATAAGCAACTTTATTGTGTGATTGTGATAGATATAGCCCTTTTGGGAAAGATTTGGGTGGCCCTGGCCGCCAGCAATGTCTTTATAAATAAGTTTTAGTAGTAGAGCAAAGGATGTATCGTAATTCCAAATTACTGTATATCTCAGAGTCTCCCGATCTCTCAGCACTCGGTTTCCAGTGCTGAATGTTCGTCAGCACTGGAAATCCAGTGCTGAATGTTCGTCAGCACTCGGTTTCCAGTGCTGAAGCCGGCGTTTCGAGTGCTGAGAGTGCGTCAGCACTGGTTTTCCAGTGCTGACGAACATTCAGCACTGGAAATCCAGTGCTGACGCCATCTTCAGCACTGGGTTCCAGTGCTGAAAAAGGAGGGCGAGGTTTTCGTAGTTTTGCGTCGGCCATTGCATCCCAAAATGAGTCCTTTTTGCCTCCAAACTTCACCAAAAAGGTACAGCTTGGCCACACTCAACAGGGAAAAAATGCGATCTCTTTTCGCGACCGATTGCTGCAGATTGACCGCACAGGAATTTACCTATAGCGTTAACTGTTATCATGTGGTGAGGATAATGATTCTACCGATCCACGGAGCCTGGTAGAGGCTAATCCACAAGCTTTGCAAGCTTGTAACTTGCAAGCAAATCCTTCATCTTAGAATGATTAGTCTTGGACAGCTATGCTCTGATTTCACAACAAAAACACGTGTCATGATTGCTTTGCTTTCTATCGCAGCCAGTTACGGTAGTAGTTATATCTATTGAAGTCTTCGGCTCAAAGAATGTCGCTCAGAAAATTAAGATTGTGCTTGCTTGTGTGGAAGAGGGTAGCTAGCCTGATTAAATCTCGCTTATAGCAGCCCGCCCAACATCCGCCGGCCCCCTTTAGGGGCCAGTTACAGCCCTGGACAGCGGAGTTTGCGTTCCACAGACTAGGGGTAGCAAGGCCTACGAAAAAATGTTGTTTTCTGTTTCCCTTCCTACCCTAGAAAAACCTGCCGATCCCATTTTTTTGCGGGTGGACAATGGAGTCACAAAGCTTCCAGTAAGAATTTCTATTCAGCCTGCTTCCCATTCTAGTAAAAAATGAAACTGATTGTCTTATCTAATGAAGGATAAATGTATTCACAGATTTGTAACCAGAATGCACAAAATTGAAGTTTGGCATTGAAAAAATAAGTGTCCTCATGCATTTCAGTTTTACTTTGTTTAATTGTATTGTACTTTGGCCAAAATAAATAAAAAGATAAGATGATCCCTATACCTACCGACCCTTTTTTTTCAGGACTGAAACAGGAAACACAACATTATTTCCTATACCTAACGACTACACGGGGCTTGTAAGGCTGGTAGTTTGTAATTGTAGACCCCTCCCCCTCCCTTTATTCTGACATCCCAACCACATCATGTAGGCAAAAACGTGTATGCAATTTTAGAGCATTCAATAGTGGTATTGAGACTGTGCAATTTAAATGCCCACTTCCTTGATTCATTTTTATATCTCGTGTTCTGGGCATGCTGTCTCATATCATGCAAATGGCTCGTTCTCATTTAAATGTCGAAATGCTGTCGCCTGACTTTACGCCTTGATATGGAGCAAATTATAGACAACATCACTGGTTCCTTCATTTTTTTCCACAACCCCAGTAATGTTTTACAAAAGATGCACCATAACATTCGTAGAGGTTGATGGATTAGAAGATTATTATAGCCACGGGTGGGATTTCACACCCTGAAAAATGGCTGTCGCCTGAGAAGAAACGAAGAATTCAAATAGTAGCCAAAAATGTAACAATTCAGTTCCCAGAATGATTGTTCGGCAGGTGAAACCAGCTACCCAGGCCCTCTGCCCGATCACGTCAGATCGCTCCTGTCACTGATCTTGGAGGCTGTGTGAGGTGGTTTATGCCTGTCGCCAGATTCTGTAACAAACGTTACCACCACTAGTACGATGGTTGCCACGGTTATATTATGCGCGTATAAGACTAGAAATGGCCATTTTTGTGACGCTGTACAGTTTTTCTGGCTTTCTAAAGAAACAAGAAAGGGTTGGTGACTGTCATTTGTATCACACCTTGCTTAACAAAATGTTGTACAGAAATGACCGTAACAAACGTTACTATTGTTCGATGCTGTCTAATCTCTCTATTTGACCTGGTGTAAAAAAGTTGCCCACTTTCCAAATGTCCATAGGGACATCCACATATACCTAAATGATGTAGTCAATAAGGTACGTCCTTTTGAAGAAAACAGGGTAAAGTCTACTGTTGTAACAAACGTTACCGGTAACGTTTGTTACATGCCCTGTAATGTATTATCAATGGGACCGAAAATGATAAGTTGCCATTTTTTTGGCTATGGTTAAAAGAGGAATTTTCCCAAACAACCAAGTAGTTTTCAGTGAAAATGAAGCCGATTTATTTTTCGACCAAAAAAATGCCATTTTCGACATTTCAATGAGAACGAGTGAAATGTGGCTGTGATTTGCGAGTAGATATCCCTTGTTGGGACAGAGAGCAAGTGCTGTAAGTTTGGACCCCTAGCGGCTGCAGGTGCCGATTTCCTTTTAAAATTTGGACGAGAATAACTCGAGAATGTACATGTGTCTACGGATTGTCATGATTTTTGGTATGTACATAGCATAAGTGACGACTTAAATAATGAGATACTAATTATGTAAATCAACAGCTAATTTGCATAATTAATGAGGAAGGGTTTATTAGTCCATAGCATTCCATGATAGAAGTTTTAAACTTCTCACATATACAACTGAGAAAATAGAGAAATGACAATAGATAGCAATTATGCAAATTGCGACCTGTTTTGCATGATTAACGGGAAAATATTATAATTCCTTGGTAGTCAAGGATAGAAATTTCATACGCAAAACAACACAATGAAGCTTAGTGATGGTGAACATTATTAGACATAAATCATGCAAATCAGTTTAATGTTTACGTCAGGAAACACTAAAATGGCTAGCCTGGGAACCATACCATCGAGGCGCTCGGCGGTGTAGAGGTGACCGCCCGTACAGTTAATTGGTACAGGCCGGGGGAGTTCTTACGGGGTTAGATTAATTTAGTCGCGGGCGGGGTAAACTCAAAAGGCCGGCTACAAGCTCTATCGGCGAAATCTCAAAGGGCAGCTAATCAGACAGGCTGACAGAAGCAGGTCGGTGCCGGGTAAAGCTCCCCAAAGCCGACCGCGGAGAATGGTACCCAGGCTATAAAATGGCCTTCTCTGCTACAATAAAGCGTTCATACTTTGTGCTTATGCCTTTTGGGTAGAGAGGATGGTCAAACAAGCCAAATTATGCAAATCAGGACCTTATTTGCGCACTTATGTGATCAAATGGAAGGATTTATAAATACATCGAATTCACTCAAAAAGATTCAAACTATTTGGCAAAGGTATGAGGTCTTAGAACTATTTTCAATCGCATTCCTCAATGTCATTCGGACCAGGGGTCCCATTCAAGGACGTGTTTCTTTCCCTTTGTGTCAGCCTACTGTTTATAGCCTCAATAGCAGGCTCTCTGAGGCCTTTTTTTGGCTTATAATACACTTTTGCTGGCCATTTCTTTTTGTACTGGGTCGCTGATTGCCGGCGCGGCCGTTGCTGATCCAAGGGGCCAGTAATCAGCGACGGCCGACAATCAGCGACCCGGGAGAAAATGAAATGACCAGCAAAAATGTATAATGAGCCAAAAAAAAGGCCCCAGAGAGCCTGCTATGGAGGCTACCTGTTTGCGTGTCCGTCTCGATTTACTGTTTACTATTACAATGATAACAGCACAAACCCTAATATTTGCCGGGATATTAAAATCAATCAAATCCATTAATCAAATCAACACGGCCCTACTATGAACAAACGTCGATTCCTACCGAAGACGCGTACGGAGGAGCTGACGCAGATTCTATCAGCCACGTGCACCAGTCGTTCCCCGAAGATGACATCGAGAACCAGCGGCAGCCGACTGTCTACAGAGACACAGCACTACACAACAAGACACAGAAGGGCGCTCCTGAAAACTAACTCTACTTGCCCGGTGAGGAACAACAAGGCGGAGACGAAGGTACTATTTGTACTCCAGTACAAATCAATTTCATTGCATAGTTTTGTAAAGAAATTTAGATTGTGTTGTTTTTACGTAATGCATATACGAATTCTTGTCATTGCTACTTTACTTACTTTATGCATACACTAGGGCTGGGTACCGGTACAGAAAATTCAGGTCCAGGTCCGGTTCAGGTCCAAAGGATCAGGTCCAGGTCCGGACCTGAACCTGGACCTGATTCAGTATGAGTCATACCAATGGTCCATTTCACTACAAAGAAATCTGTTTGGCGGAGTACTAGACTTCCACTGGCGTTTTAAAATCCTACAACGCTAACTGCACCTGTGCGATTGGCTGTAAAACTTGGTAGAAATTACTATAAATTCTACTTTACTTCACTCTTGTTATTTTCTTCAACCTGCAAGCGCCAAAACGTGTGAATGCCTGATAAATAATATGTTAATTTTCTAATCGGTCCAACACTTGGTCCACCCAATTTTTTCAGGTCCGGTTTTTCTGGACCGGTCCAATAAGAAAAACCGGTTTTGTACCGGTACGCTGTACCGATACCCAGCCCTACGTATTACTGCTTTATTCTACGTAAATGCTCCACTGTATAATGTCTGTGTGTTCGATGGCATCAAACATAAACGTTGCTGTCTATGATGCCCTCTGTATTTTCTTGTTACACTTTTAATAAAATAAGGTGAAATAAAATTTATAACAAAAATATTCCTCTCTACTGTACCGAAGAAACAGCAATTCCTGCCAATAACGAGGAAGCTGAGATCGAATGCATTGCTACTGATAATCCTGAGCCAAACGTGTACCAGTCAGTCGACCAGGAAGACAGCGAGAGCCAACAGCACACTGGTGCGGACAGCGAAAATAGTGATCAACCAACTGATACACAGAAAGACACCGGAATGCCTATCAAAACACAGAAGACAGCGACTGGCCTGCATAACAACCCGACCTACGGGTCTGGTGTGCAAGATGACGACAGAGGTATTTACTTCCTTATCTTTTGTTATTGAAAAGTACATGTAAAAATACAAATCGTAGAGTGGAATTTGTTATCACTAAGTACAGTAGGGGCATCTTCTCTTAGTAGTTTTAAAGAACTCTTGCAGATAGATGTGCAAAAGCTAGGTGGGACGGGTCGTTCGGTGTAATATAACCAGCTGCTGCCGCGCCGCGTGCCTGTGAAGCTGGTGTGTTACACCGAACGGCGGTTATACCGGCTATATAGATACAGATACAGATACAGATACAGAAAAGTACAAGGATAAAGTGACGGCGAAGTCTAGTTGTACACAACTTATTTTAATGCCGCTACTTGAACATATATTAAAAACAATATTTTACACAGGACTATAATAAGTAAATGAATTGGATAAGAATAAACGTACAAGAAATTACAACAGTGAGCATGAGTCACACCCCCCCCCCCCCCCACCGGAAGAAAAATAAAACAGAGAATTATACCTGAACTTAAAAGCGACTTGAATATATAATTTAAACATGTCTGGTCGATAGAGTTAAAAGTTTTATCAGGTTGATACGCTACGGAGTAAAGAGACTTAATGTTGTTTCTTCATGACAAAGCTGCGGTACAATGTGAACTACAATCAACTTAGAAAATCCCTTCTCTGCAATCTTCAAGACCTTTTAGGTTCAACCCTTGTTTTGAAAACTTTGTCTGACCCAGCCTTAACACAACTTTTACACAGGGGTTCACCCACTTTACCAACAGAAACAAATACCCATATCATGCATCTCACACAGACATACATACGACCAACCGTTTTCAAATTGATTGAACATTTTCCTTTAAAATCCTGTATGTATATATATTTATTTGTTGGATCCGTCACCCCACTGCTGTACTACTATTTTATTTGATCTCGCATTGTTTTGTCCTTTGTTTATTTTATTTTCAAATGTCCTTGTGGTAACGTTAATATTAGCTTTGCTAAAGTGCATTTACCACTGTGTCTTGTCTTGTATGTATACCAATAAAAAAAACAAAAAAAAACAACGTGAACCAGTCAGAACTGCCATGAGAAAGGTGACAGACGGTCACCGAATCGTCGGCGAATATAAAACAAGTGTTATGAAAAAAAGAGTCTATTTATTCAAAAGTATACTACAGTTTGTACTCCAGCATGAAAACTACCATTAAGGATTCTAAAAACAATCATCGGCTGCATTACAATTGCAGAGATGCCTATTGTCAGTCCTGCCGGGACTTACTTACATCCAAAAGTTGTCTTCGCCTCCCATATCCATTCGTATAGAGAGTAAAATCATGCTCTTCAACAAGATCTCATCAGTGTCCCTAGGGAAAGATAATGAATGCTATCTGAAACGTCTAACCGTTTCCAAAATCACGCCCAGCTAGTTGCTTGAGTTATTGCTATATTTAAATTATCTGGATGTCTAAACTTAATCGCCGTATGCACAATATAATAGAGACTTTATTGCAAATTAATGCCCATGGGGCTAATTGCAAGTGAACAAAATCAAATACATGAAGTGATTACAAACAGGTAAATGATCTAAATTCTAACATACAAGATTAACTGATTGAAGGAACATACAGAATATCGAATGCAATTCTAAACCTATATTACTCTTGCGGGGTTTGACTTCTTCTTTGAAAACAGTTAAAAATAAAATGTCCCACATTTTCTATAACAGATTGATTCGATGATCTTAGCAGGAAGTGCGTCTTTTGTGTGTTATTTAACAATGAAAAGTTTGATATGATGGCTCTAATGCCTACCCTGTCTGAATGTAACTATTTACAGAATCGGATCATCTTTGCTGCACGGGATCTCGCCGTTCCTGCCTACTCCTATTCTTCATCACTGCGGCTGTGATTTCAGCTCTGGTTGCGTCTACTTTTCTAGCCAACCTACATTTTACTGCTGATCAAGAGAACGGAAATGCCATCCGTCCGGTTAGTCTTATGTCTAAAGGTGTCCTCTCACTGCACTTGCGTCACTGCGGGGTTCGAAAGATACTCTCAATGAATTTCAGAGATAAAGAACGAATTTTCTTACTTTTTGTGTATTTTGTCGTCTTCTAAGTCATACTTTTACGTATTACGCAATATCTAAATTATGATTTTAAAAAAACGGAGAAAATAATAAAACAGTGATGCAGTGAACGAACCCTGCAGTGCCGCAAGTTTGACGCAAGTGCAGTGAGAGGGCGCCTTTAGGTACTAACATAAACTCGCATGACTCCAACGGATGCCATGATACCGCCGAATGAGACAAATACATGAATCTGAAGTGACTTGAAGAGATGGACCAATGCAATGAAGCATCAGTAATACACCTAATATATTCAGGTGTTCCAGAAAATGTTGACAATTCCTCAATGATGTATTTTTATGTGGCAGTATTATGACACCTGGTGGAATTGTGAGGGTTGGTGTTGCGAGCAGACAGTAGTAATGTTTAGTTCATCTGTGGTCACACATGCGTATATGTTCAAGTCCGTTTGAGGTGCGTATGAAGCTTGTAGTCTCTACCAGGCTCCACAGGTCGCGGGAAAAATAGTACAAATTGGACAAATATAGATACATAACATGCCAGATGAGTTAGCTGACCGAGACGCATGGTTAGCGACCCAGCTAACTCGTTTGACATGTTACCTGTTTACGTTCGTCCAATTTCTATTATTTTTCCAACGACCTGTGGAGCCTGGAGGAGGCAAATACTCCCATGCGCGCCTCATACGGACTTAATATATACGCAGATGTGACCCCACCTTAACATTCTACATGTGCATAAAGTCAACATATCTGCAACATATCCATCGATTACTTATTTGTGGAAGGTTTGACATAACAGGTGACTATCACATTTTCAATATGTCAATCCTGAGACCAGACTCTAAGATTTGATTGACTCATACCGGGAAGGGCCCTACTCTTTTCGATAAGTGTGGTGGGTTCTTTAACGTGCTTGAGGTGTGGCTCTCCCCAAACAGGGACCTCCGTTTAACGAAGAAGAAATCATTTCCATCTAACTATGCCACAAGTTAGAGTATTCCCCTTACATTGACGAAGCAATGTACAATAATCACCGAAAATAATGTAAAAAGAGAACACCGCTGAACAAAACACAATGGAGTCCGTTTGGCCATTTCCGTCGCAAATACATATTCGTCGTGCCTTCATAACCCTTTCTCCCATCCAAAACATGGTTAAGTCCATTTTAATTCAAGACGTCAAACCTCTGTTTTCCCCAGTCTAAGAGGGCTATAACCCACTTGAAATTCAAGGCAGTGTTGATCAAAGTCTTTCCAATCTTGAGGGCTAAAGCTGTGTGTTCTTTTCGTTACATCAGCCTGATTCGGTCACCGGAGTTTATCCATCTGGTTCACCTGCATGGACTACCGGTATGACAACAACACATTCCCCAGTCAATGGTACAGCTGCAGAGCTGACAACTACACCGCAGGATGGGACCACCACCGATCTTACCTCAACCACCGTAAGTCCGTCTATGATTTTTGCAGCACTCAGCAATTACTATTTTTTTAGCACAATCACAAGACAGTACTAGTAGATACCTAACGTTATATCATGGAAATCTAGCAATCATTTGGTATTTGCGGTAGTATTTTCGTTGAGAGAAGTTTGTTCCCGTAATGTTTCACTTTAACGAATTCCAAGTACATTGACCATGAATCCAGTGGTTACTGAGTTTAGAGTCTGAATTTATTTGGATTGACAATCATCCGCCTATGAGGATATACTTCCTGTGTTTTGCAGCCCACTTGAAATGGACCGATCCCAAAACCCCGCCCCTTGTTCGATCATGGTTCTATTTCGAACAACTTCGTCAAAAATAGCCATTTCTTTCCCACTGTGGCAGTTTTTGACGGAGGCGTTCGAAATAGAATAGGGGGTTCTTTTTGTTCGATATGGCGTTCGACAGGATCGGTCCATTCAAGGTAGTGTTTATCAATTTCATTTCAAGTTTCCTCAACCAACAACTTGCCAGTTGGGAGATGGGTCGTCCTACAGAGGGACCGTTTATATGACAGAAACAGGCAAGACTTTTTATTCACATATATTTTGTGAGTACCAGGAAAAAGGGACAATTTGATCATATGAAGCCTTCTACTCAAAAACATTGGCATGAATTAATAGTAATTAACAACATATGTAACGTTACATACATAAATACATAATGGATAACAGAAAGGTAAATTTAGACAAGTCGGTGCTGAATCAATGAGGAGAATCTACCTGTGCAATGGATATATGTATGGAAAATATCAAAATATGACATTTTTGTAAAGGTGAAAGCGATGTTGACCTTGTTAACAGTAACGTTAAGAACATATTTATGTACTGTCATTGACTTTAGGTCGTTGAGTATAGAGTTTACAGTGTAGGACTAGGAGATAATTAAATGTTCAGTTTCACAATGATAGCCGCATTTACAAGTGGGATAATCAATTACTCTCCAAGCAGAGGTTAAGCTCCGGCTGCTTTTTTCACGTTTTTAGCCGTTTGTATCGGGCTTTCTATTCTATCATTTTTCTTGAAGTACACCAGCCAAACAAAGGTTTTCAAGTACAAAATAGAAAGCCCGATAAAAACGACCAAAAAACGTTTAAAAACAGCCGGAGCCTTACCTCTGCTTGGAGAGTAATAATCACTAGAAAGGTAATACTTGCAAGCAAATACAGAATGTTACCTTTACATGTTGTAGTCTAACACTGGCAACTGTTTTGTTCATTCTTATTTGAACACATTATAAATGTAGTGACCCGAGCTCCTCTAGATCTGACATTTGCTACATTATGTAACCGAACACCACATGGTGCCTGCTACTTTACCGGTTACCATGGTGACAGCCGTCTGGCCCAGGTCGTTGACCTTATTTGCGCGGAAAAGAAGAAGAAACAAAGCAAAAACAATATGTTCCCTTCTGTGAAAGTAACATGAATACAATGAAAACAGGCAAGCTGTGCCAAAGTTGGAGCAGTCAGACGCCTCACGTACATGGCTTAAAACCGTCTGCGTACCCAACCTCCGGACTGGAGCATGACTTCTGCCGGAATCCGGATCATCAATCCGGTGTCTGGTGCTTCACCACGGACCCAGGGGAGAGATGGGAGTTTTGTGATGTGCCCGCCTGTGGTAAGATCTTACTCTGGACCCTTAAGGTGGGTTCTTTTAATCTCCAAGCAGATCCTACGCTAGCATTAGATAGTATCAAAAGCTGGCAAAGGAGTAAAGCCGGCTTAGGAGTGTGTTTCGCCACTGGCAAATGGACACCTCTTGGCTGACTATCTCCTGGCCAGTTTGGTACTCTTTTATGCCATTGTAGAATCTGCTTGAGATACGGGGTCTTTACCTTTACCTAGTACCATCCTCATGCCTGAGGGTCGAGGACTATGGTAGCGTCCAGTTAGGGCCCCCCTAGCGGCTCCCTAAGGTACTACAGCAAAAGTTTTAAAATATTTTGAGATCACGTGTTCTGGACATGCTGTAGTCAGGATTTTTGAAGGGTAAATAGCCCTTGGGGCAGAGAGCAAGTGCTGTGAGTTTGGACCCCCTAGCGGCTTTTTTTGGAACTGCAGGCACCAATTTCCTTTCCAACTTTGGACGAGAATAACTCGAGGACGTGTTGACGGATCATCAGGATTTTTGGTATGTAGATATATGGTATGAATGATGACTTACATAATGTAATACTAATTATGCAAATCAATAGATAATTTGCATAATTAATGAGGACAGTTCATAAATCCATGCCAACAGCATATAGCTCAAGAAGATGTGTATGGATTTTCATGATATTTGGTATTTAAGCAGCGGTTGCAGAAAGGAAGGTTAAGTTCGAAAATGGTTGGCGTAGCATATTTTGTCAGGACGGTAGCGGGCCGAGTGTGTGGGTCCGTTTGTTTGTGGAATGCATAAAAAGAGAAAGAATGCTTGAATGGATGCTAATATTTGGTAGGTGGGTACGGGTCAGGAAAACGAAAGTCAAGTTTTATAATGGGCCCCCTAGCGGCTTGCTAAGGTACTACAGCACAATTTTTGACATCCCGTGTTCTGAACATGCTGTGGTCGTGATTTTTCAGTGGTATATATCCTAAGGGATGACTTACATAATGCAATACTGATTATGCAAATCAGCAGCTAATTTACAAAATTAATGAGGAACGTTCATAAATCCACTGCATTCCAAGATAGGACTTTTAGTGTGTTTGGCCCTGGACATGCTATTGTCTTGATTTTTTTCTTATACAGAGACTACCTTTGCCTGCTGGAGCAACCCTCTGCAGCTGTCGTGCCCGACAGGACAGACTGTCTTCATCGACTACGCCAAGTACGACCGGACGGCCACCCCTGTCTGCCCCTGCCGGCCCTGTGACGCCGACTGCCGAGCCGCCAACAGCCTGGCCGTCCTGAAGGGAGCCTGTGAGGGTTTACAGGAGTGCACCATAAGAACCAGCGGATATGTTTCCGGTGACCCCTGCCACGTGAGACACATGTACCTGGAGCCGACATACCGCTGTGTTACAGGTTAGGGTTATGTCACATTTCAAAAAAGGGGCCCGGCCGAGCAGGTTTCGGGAGCGAAAAGAATGATATAACAGACTTCAAAATACATAAAATGTCAAAATAAAATTCAAGGACATAATTTGAGTATTTTTCTAGGCATATAACTCGAGTTTTCGTTTCTTAAAACATCCCGGCCGGGCCCCAGTTTGGAAATGTGACCTAAGCCAGGACAACCTTTGGCCAGAGAGCGAACATCAGTGACTCTTTTCTCTAACCTGTGACTCCCTCTCTCTCTCCTTCTCTCTCTTCCTCTCTCTCTCGCTGTCCCTCTCTCTTCCGCTCTCTCTCTCTCTCTTCCTCTCTCTCTCTCTCACTCTCACTCTCTCTCTCTCTTCCTCTCTCTCACTCTCACTCTCTCTCTCTCTTCCTCTCTCTCTCTCACTCTCCCTCTCTCTCTCTCACTCTCTCTCTCTCACTCTCTCTCTCTCTCTCACTCTCACTCTCTCTTCCTCTCTCTCTCACACACTCTCTCTCTCTCTTCCTCTCTCTCTTCCCCTCTCTCTCCTTCTCTCTTCCTCTCTCTCTCTCTGCTGTCTCTCTGTCTCTGTCTCTCTCTTCCTCTCTCTCTCTCTTCCTCTCTCTCTCTCTCTTCCTCTCTCTCTCTGCTGTCTCTTTCTCTCTCTCTCTCAGATGTCTGTCTCTCTATAGCTGTCTTTTTTATTTTGGTCACACATTATCTTTCTGTGTCTCTGTCTCTCTGTATATATATAATAGATATATATACTGCAACTCTGTCTTTATATATATATATGCCGATTTATGTACGGCTTCTCTCTCTCTCTCTCTTTCTCTCCCTCTTTATCTCTATCTAATATATTTATTTATGTCACGTCCATATATCCATAAATATAAAGATTATCAGAGGTATATATATATATATATGTATATATATATATATATATATACCTCTTACAATTTTCATCGCTACAGTGACCCCTGTCAGAGATGACCAGCTGGAGGATCTAGTGACCAAGTACGCGCCTAAAATCTGGCTGGCGAAGGGTGAGAGGTACAAACCTTCCAGCGTCGACTTCCATCTCGAAAACGTCGCTGTTCACGACGGTCATAAAGTCTACTCCAGCAACGCGTCGACCCTCCCCACGTGTTCTGAGTCCTGTCACATGAGCACCACCGGGTGGCGGCGATCTGACGAAGACAGCCTGCCTTTCTTCCACGGAGAGGAGATCGGACCTACCCGCCAGCCTCCCGTGTACGCTATTGTGAGGCCGATCAACTCGATCACTACAGACATCTTCTACTGGATGTTCTACCCCTACAACGGACCGGACCCAGCCTGCCCTGGTAAGTTACTGTAAATGCAGAAATTTTTGCGGTGGATTAATGTTTGCGGTTTTTGCGGTGACCACCTTACCGCGAACTTAAAACCACCGCGAACATTTTTCTATTATGGTATTAGTCTATGGTGTTACAGCGAACTTAAATACACCGCGAAAAGTCCTTTAGTATGTGAAAGATGGTTATGTTTTGAGCGTGTCTGTCTGTCTGTCTGCGTCTCAACGGTAGGTGGGTCGGGGACATGTAGGTCAACTTCGATAACGGCCCCCTAGTGGCTTCCTAAGGTACTGCAGCGGAACTTCCTTTTCTAATAACTCTTGTTCTGCTTTTTATCCGTAGGGTTTATGCCAATAAATATGCACAAGGCATGTTGTTGAATTATTTTTGGTCCGTTTTGTATTTTCTTGTCTTTAATATAGTCCTTTTGGTCCCCCAAACAGCCCGGCTGGGCCCTTTTGTGGAAATGTGACGTTAGTCTTACTGTTTTCTCAAGAAAATTCTTATAACCCTTCAAATAGCGTAAACCGGGGGTCCCGTGCTCTTGGAAGCGACCACATAAATCAGCCTCATTACTCAACACATTGGGTACCTACTGGCTGCAAATACACACGACATCATTATTATTACCTCCATGAAATTTCAAGGGGGTTATATTTTCACTAGTGTTTGTCTGTTTCAAGATAACTCAAAAACGGCTGGATGGACTGATTTTATACTTGGTGCGTTGGTGGAATGAAAGCTGGAAATGATTAGATTTGGGGCTCCCTAGCGGCTTCCCTTGGTACTGCAGCACAACTTCCGGTTTTGCGGAACAACTGCAGAAAGGAATGACGGATTGACATCATTTTAGGCATACGGGTAGCTTAGTCAAAGATGTTCATAATGATATAAATGTTATGCAAATGAGGACTTAATTTGCATAATTGATGTGAGAATCGCATAACTACATTGCTTTTAATAACTGGGCTTCAATAAATGTAACACATGTAAATTATGTTAGATGGAACATTAGCAGATACCAAATATGCTAATGAGGAACTGATTTGCATAATATATGTGGAAATTGCAAAACCGCTTAATGATTAATGATGGGAAATTTATACTTATGACATTTGCAGGTTAGTCAATTATGAACATCACCATGCATAAATCATGGTCATTTGCATAAAATTTACAAAAGCTCTAAACATTTCATGGAGGTATGAATCGCCGAACTCTTATTGAATAATGAATATTTTAATAACTTTTTTTTCATCAGG
Organism: Branchiostoma floridae; assembly: GCF_000003815.2. Lineage (NCBI taxonomy): Eukaryota > Metazoa > Chordata > Leptocardii > Amphioxiformes > Branchiostomatidae > Branchiostoma > Branchiostoma floridae. The sequence goes on along the minus strand of NC_049992.1, from coordinate 5,269,606 downwards.
TTTGTGGTCGCTGTGGGGCACCTGCATGGGCGGTATGAGGGGTGTCCTGCGTCACGTGGGCGACTGGGAACACATGACCCTTCGTCTGGTGGGCGGACACCCAAGGAGCATCTTTATCAATCCTGCATATAAGCACGAAGGTACGATCATGATGAATGTTAAAACACTTAAATTGCCAAGCCCGGATATATACGGCACACATATACATGTCCTGTGTGCCGCGCCCGGATATATCCGGGAAAGCGTATTCCCCCGAAGTAGCAGCTTTGCGCGCACATAGCGCACGAACTCCGGAAGTTAGGGACTTCGGCCTTGTTCGGGGGTTTCTTTTTGGAGGTCAGCGGCCCACCCTGGCACTGATAGCACTTTATAAGGCTAAAACTCTGGCAGTTTAAGGGTTAAAGCTAAGGGCACAACCCGCCTTACGTTTTTTGGAGACCACGTCCGCCACGTATTTCTGAAAACGTGGGGAACGACTGGCAAGAGCAGGGAGAGAGTACGTCAACACGGCAACATAAAGTTTTGCCTGCACGTAAAGCTCTACTGCGTGTCTGCGTGCTCCAAAATCCCTCAGATTCCCTACGAGTTCGTAGGAGGCGGTACTTACCACTTACGGATCCCAAACGATTGCCCACATTTTGGCACGTAGAAAGCATGTATGTGCCCTTAGCTTTAAGCTAGGGGCACAACCCGCCGTACGTGTAATTTGTCCATACGTTTTTTTTTTTTTTGAGGCCACGTCCGCCACGTATTTCTGAAAACGTGGGGAACGACGGGCAAGAGCAGGGAGGGAGTACGTCAACACGGCAACATAAATTTTTGCCTGCACGTAAAGTTCTACACCTGTTTCTAGCATCATATCCAGCTGCTTGAGTAACTGCTTTTTGGGGTGAAGTGGTCTGTCAATTTTCAGTACAATGACACTTATCATACACCAAAAGCGGTCATTATGTCATAACTTTCGCCTTATTGATGAAGCGCCGGAAAATATTCAATTGCTGACTGGAAATTCTGATGCCAACCAGTGCTACACTTTTGCATGCTAGCTTTTACACCAATCGACCACCATTATGCAGTCTTTGTTCATTTTCTTTTTAAGTGTATTTCATTTCAAATAATGACATGTTAGAATTAGATGCGTATATTTATAAGATAACGTCAAAAAATCCCATACCATGATAGCTTCTATTGATAATGATAATTTGCCAGGTACATACAACTGGGACCCCGCATCGCGGACGTATAGGAAAGGTGCAGTAGCTGTGCAAACTGAGGGAACGCATCCTATCTTGTATTCAGCCGCCGGTAATTATTCTACATTCTTTAAACTATTAGAGTATCTTAGAACCCGTACTGCTGCAGTTGTTTCCATTGTTATATCAGCGCATGCTAACGGTGCCCGTCTGAATTTGGCCGGCTGTACTCCTTTGCCAGCTTTGATATTATCATATAAAAACTGGAAGGCACAACCGCACTCCTCTGCAGCATAGAGTCTGCCAATTTTGTGATCTAAGGTAGAAGATGAACAGCATTTTATCTTACACTGTAAATTGTACCACGAGGAACGAATTGCGCTTTATGAACATATCAGAAAAGAGTTCCCATATTTTAAACATCTTAATGCAACGGATAAATTTCTATTTTTGATGCGCCTAGATAAACCCTGTATATAAAACATTATATGTTCCTATATCTACACCTGTACAAAGAAGCGAGAAGATGTCGACCATCCTGTTAGCCTAGTACATTCAATTAGTTAAATTGTATCTTGTTGTCTCTGCATATGTCTGTTATGTCTGTTATCAGTGACCTGTACCTAGCCCGTCGAGGCATGAATGTACAATAAAGGTCTTCAATCATCATCAATCATTATTTTATGGCATCGTAAGAGCTGCTTGGATATTAGTGTGCAGTGCCACAATGTTCTGTCTGTCCCGAAGTAAAGGGTAAAAAAGAGTGAAGGGGCAGTGTACATTATTAGAGCCCACCGAGACGGGGGGTGACATAGACATTCTGATACTTATGACCACCTCCTTCAAAAGTGGCTTGTTCCTGATGTCACTGCTAGACAAAGAAGAGTCGTTCTGTGAACAAGGTCGACGGAGATTGACCAAAAATTTAGAGGGGTAAGTCCCTATAGTTTATTTCCGTGTTGGAATTAAAGTGTTAGCATTTTTCTACAATTATAAAACATATTACAAATCATGACGATCCGTCGACAAGTTGTAGAGTTATTCCCGTCCAAAGTTTGAAAGGAAACTGGCGCCTGCAGTTCAAAAAAAAAATCATGACCACAGCATGTCCAGAACACGAGATATAAAAAATTTGAGTTTCCGCTGCAGTACCTTAGCAAGCTGCTAGGGGGCCCATTATTGAATTTGACCTTCGTTTTCCCGACCCCTACCCACCTACCAAATATCATCCATCCAAGGCTTCTCGAGTTATGCTGTTGACGCACACACACAAACACAAATGTACAGACACACAAACATGCCCAAACATAACCTTATCTATTCTGGCAAAGGCAAAAAGTGACCTGAAACGGTTTCTTTAATACAGATAGCCACAACCTGTGGGCCACCCCCGGGGACCATTATTACAAGAGAAGGCTCATTCCTGACTCGCACATACTCGACATTACCAGTAACGGCACGGCATGGGACACGTGGAAGAACGTCACTTTCACCAAGTACCTGCCAGACGGAGGCTATACCGGGTCCTGGACGTGGCTCAACTACAAGGGCCGGTGGGGGGACAGGAAGGTAACCACGGTTAATTGTCTATTCGCGGATTCGGCATGCTAGTAATAAACACAATAACATACATCTAAGTTCTGTAGAAAAATTCATATTCATAATGCAACTTGACAAAGTATCGATCATAAAACATATCTGCTCTTTAATCTCCACTATAACAGAAAAGCGAGGAGAAGTTGAATTTATCCAGCAATAGTCTCATTTTGTATCTATGAACTGTATCTTTTCATCATGTCTTGTTGTGACCTGTACTTAGCCCGGTGTGCAAAAATGTGCAATAAAGGTCTTCATTCAAAATAACGCTAAGAGCCCAGAGTGTTGGCGGTTCAATTTTTAATGTCTCTGTTTTTTAGAAGTGGGAGATTAAACATACAATCTTCAACCCAGGGCTGGGTCGGGTGGGGAAAAACACAGCTTCACAACTTCAGTAGAAATTTTTGTCAAATAATCGTCGTTGTTCATTGAATAATACTGTTATAGCTGAATATAATCAGAAAATGTTGAATTTGATAACATAAGCACTTTAAGTTAATGATATCCTTATCCTAATTTGTGTTCATGTATGCTTTTACGTTCAACTTGTTAATACACGATTTTGTATACATGTTTATTGTTAACATGAGTGCGCCACCACTATGTCTGTTATTGTCTACACATGTTTATATGGGATATTAATTTGTACCGAATATGCATAGTTTTCATCCTGACATTAATTGTAACGCTAGTTCGCCTTAATCCGTGGGGTAACCAAAATTCGTAGTTTAAAAAACTGGGTATTTAAAGATTTCAGGTCAACGACATGAGTTTCAAATGTCAACATTTTCTCTCTTGTAATGTGAAACTACTTTCCATCGACTTAACGATCCCCAAACACCGTAACGGATATAGGTTACCCTGAGGATAAAGGTAACTAGCGTCACCTCATTTTCATCCTAACGTGTATTTGTAACATGTATATTTTTACAGTCTAGTTGTTTCCCAAAGTTCCGAGGAGAATGCACACAGAACGATGGTCCTACGTCTATAAACTACCGGCCAGAGATGAAAAGTGACCACTTGGATTAAGAAGGTTGGACATTCAAAATATTGTGATATGGTTGATGAAACACTACACATTAGGGGTGGGTACCGGTACAGAAAATTCAGGTCCAGGTACGGTCCAGGTCCAGAGGATCAGGTTAAGTGCGGACGTGAACCTGGACCTAATTGTTTGTGAATGGACGATACTCAAAATAATGATTAATTTCTCTGCTTGTAATCTGTTCATTTTCTAATAGGTCCAACATCCGGTACACTAATTTTTTTTCAGGTCCAGTTTTTCCGGACCGGTCCTACAGGAAAAAAAATCCCTACTACACATCTTCCACATGCCATTGAAACCTCTAAAAATAATGTGAACTAGTAAAAGGCAATTCATTGTACCCCTTAAATGTATGTGTCCTGCTGTGTAAAAGTACATATAGAATCTTTTTACAGTACTAGTTCCCCTTCTCTCAAAGAGAGGTCGCTTACAAAACAAGCCCTCTAGTATCCTACCTAGCATTAGGCTAACCGTTGTGGAAATGTGACGGTCACATTTCCTGAAAGGCGGTCGGTCGGGCAGCTTTCGGGAACGATAAGTATGATATAAAAGATAAAAACATAAATTGTGCCAAACATAATTCAACAGCTTGTCTTGTGTTTATTTGCGGCATAATTGTAAACTTTAAATTTTCCTTGCCGCAAACAGCTTGGTCAGGCCCCGGGGCCGGGTAGGACGTCATCAGATAGCCAATCTTAAATTGTCTGCGCGCGTGCATCTGTTTTTTTTTTCGTACAACCAATGAGGTTATATAAGCGAATGTCTAACCTGGATACATAAAAACATGTGTTGCTTGGGTGTACTAAATTAGAAAATATTATTCCTTCTTTCCACAAAACCAATCCGAAAGAGGTATATCTTACTTCCAGATATACTTCTGTTTTGAAAGTTAATTGGTTTGGTTACAAATTACAGCCTTCTAGATTACTATTTCGACATTGTAAATCATTTTTTGTAAAATATTGTAGGCGATGGTTTCAATTTTAAGTGAAACATCAGTTGTGCGCACCATTTTTGACCGAATAAGACTTTTACTAAAATTTCAGAGGTAAAAGAAACTAAAACTCAATTGTCCTCATAGCTAGACGGATATACATCTCCATTCCCATACCTCCTTTTTTCCTTTAGCAGGAATTGGAACCGAAAATAAGCTGGGGTACCGGTGCACTAGTTAAGTGTTGACCGTTGATTATAGACATAAAGTTGACTTAATAGATGGATATCTTCAACTTATGTACACATATCCCTTATGTGTCCCGTTCAAACATTCATACTTGAAGTGTCATCATCAACCGCTACGTCTACATGAGGTAACCCCCTCATAACCCCATCAGGGGCAAAGTGTGTGCGTGTGTGTGTGCGGGGGGGGGGGGGGGGTCACGAGCTACGGACCGACCTCTCGCCTGGCCCAAGCCCTGGACAGTATCTATCAGAAAAAAAAACAATTATTGAAACTTAATTTTCTGTACCACTCTTTTAGATTGGAAAATTGTCTGGTACAGCCAAGCCATATGTTTTTATGTATCCAATTAAGGTGTCAAACTGACCATACTGAAAACAAGGACGTTATATAAGGATATAAACGTTATACAAAAATTTAAAAAAAATTACATAACGTCCTTGCTAAAAACAAGATGCACCCAAACAAGGTCTATTATTATATAGTTGTTCCGCGCTGGTGATAGTGCACTAGAAAAAAAGGGAAGAAAGGGTGTCGAGGGTTCAGTTTGTTTCTACATATTATATAAATTTCTCAGGTAAGAGACATTCGCAGCCTGAAAGTGAGACCCGAAAAAAAAAAAGCTGTGGTGTGCCACTTAAGTGTTGACTGTTGGTTGTAGACATCAAGTTAAACTATTATATGGATATCTTCAACCATATACTAGTATACTGTATTAAGTCCTTGCATCAACTTACAAAAATGTATCGACACGTGTTAACGTTCCTAATGTGTACCATTTAGGGCTGGGTATCGGTACGGTGTACCAGTACAAAACCGGTTTTTCTCATTGGACCGGCCGGTCCAGAAAAAACGGACCTGAAAAAATTCCGTGGACCGGATGTTGGACCGATTGGAAATTGAACTGATTATAAAGCCAGGCATTCGCACGTTTTCGGGGTTACCGGTCTAGGCAAATAACAAGAGCAAAGCAGAGCAGACTCTATAGTCATCTTTACCAACTTTTACAGTCAATCGTACAGAGGTAGTTAGTACAGAGGATAGCCTTGTAGGGTTTTTAAAACGCCAGTGGGAGTCGAATACTACACAAAACAGATTTCTCTGTAGCAAAATGGAACATTGTTTTGAGTATCGTTTATTCACAAGTTTTCACATAATGAATCAGGTCCAGGTTCAGATCCGGACCTGGACCTGATCCTCTGGACCTGAACCGGACCTGAATTTTATGTACCGGTACCCACCCCTAGTGCCATTGAAAAGTGCATACATGGTAGGTTTCTCATGGACTGTAATCATCTAACGTTACATCTACATCTACATTTGCATCAGATAAACCCCACATAACCCAATCAGGAGCAAAGTAAGGGGGAGTTGAGGTCGCCGGGCTATTAAAGCGGGCAGGTCGCTACCACCGCACCACGCAGGTTATTCCACTCTGGAATTGTTCTTGGAAAAACGAATATTTCTGTTCTGGACATTATAGGTTGCAGTTTGTGTTGGTGACTCCCTCGGTAGCACCCCCCCCCCCATTTTCTATACCAACCTTTTAGATTGTTTTCTTTCTACAAGAAGGAAAATTGTCTGGCACAGCCAAGCCATATGTTTTTATGTATCCAATTTAGGTATCAAACTGACCATGCATAATGAAGGAAGGACGTTATACTAGTATATAAATAGAATGATAACGTCCTTGTTGAAAACAAGATGCACCCAAACAAGGTCTATTGTTCCGCGCCACTGATAGTACACTAGAAAAAGTGAAGAAAGTGTTTCGAGGATCCAGTTTGTTTCTATTCTTCAAAACATTTGAAGGTAAGAGACGGTCGCAGCCTCAAATTGAGACCCGAAACAAGTTTGGGTGTGCCACTTTTAAATTAGTTTTAGCGGTCCGTTGTAGACATCGTCATAGACAGACCAGTGTAGGTGCTGACAACCAGATTTCAGTTCTGGGACAAACATGGCTGTAAGTGGCTTCTTGTTGCTTGTTGCCTTTGGATCTTGTTTGTTAGGATGTAGCAGTCTGCCATGCGTTGTGGAAAAGAGAAAACCGTTCTTTTCTGTGGGTATACGTTCGGCAGTTTACTGTAACAGGCTTGGCCTCGCGACATGGCCCAGTGATGTACCGTCCAACGCTGAGCGACTCGAACTCGTTGAAAATAACATCAGAAACGTCTCGTCCTTTCCACCACTACCGTATCTGTACTCTTTAGACCTGAGCTATAATTCCATCGAAAGCGTGTCCTGGATGTCTCTGCGGGCCTTGCCAGCTTTAGAAGATTTCTCTCTGCAAGGAAACCGACTGAAGTACGTCCAACTCGACACCGTCATTGCGCATTTGCCAAAGCTGAGTCACGTAAATTTGAGCGGGAACAAACTTACATCGTTCTCAAAACACGCTCTCGGATGGCCACATGTGAACGTAGTAATCAACGAGAACCCGTTTCACTGCGACTGTGAGCTTTCCTGGCTGATCGACAAACTGGCGTGTTTAGAGGGCTGTAAGTGGGGTCCTCGACAGGCCTGTTGTTCTTCGTGTGCCGCGTGTTTTATTGTTCTGACCGGACGTTTTCAATGCACCAGTCCAAGTCAACTGCGTCGTCGACTATTGTCCACTCTGTCCACACACATGACGGACTGTGGACCGACCACTGAGCCAGCCAAGACCGAACTTCCGAGCGTGGAAAACGGCACTTTTCTCATCAGCGATTCAAAAACTGTTCCCACACAAACCCAACTGTGGATGAACGTGAGCACAACAGAGTCCTACCTTCAGGACTGTTCAGCCGGGGTCCCGACTCGTGCTAACCAGACCAGCCCGTATAACGTGACATCTCCCACAGAATCAACCGACATCGAGGACAAAAAAGAGGAAAAACATACAGTTCGTTACATCGTCATTTTTCTAACCGTAGCGTTCGTTGCCTACATCGTCTCTCGCACGATTACTCTGTGCTACAATCGAAGGGACCTTGCCAACAACGTGGGCATCGACCATCATTCCTTCCCCTTGCGCCGGCTTCGCCATCTCGTTCCACCCATCGAAAACACTTTATACCACGGACATGTTGCCGGAGGTTCGAACCATGGGCCTCCAGTTGCACCAGAAATGACGCGTACGTCAACGCTGGAAAACTCTCTGCACCGGAACACCGGTACCTCTACACAAGATTCGAACCACGGACCTCCAGTTGCACAAGAAATCACGAGTACATTACCGCTGGTAAACTCCCCTCACCAGAGCACCGGCATCTCTACACAAGAGTTGAATCACGGACAGTTGGTTGACTCCGGTGAATGCCGGTCCACACCACTAGAAAACTCTGCAAACGAGTTGTACCAAGAAACTGCTTCCGTCTCTAATAACGCAGAGCACTACGCGACATCAAACCTCACTACTACTGCGATAGATGCCCTCTATACATGCGAGGCACCTACGGTAAGCTGCACAAACTACATATACAATACTACTTCTACAGAAGGTTTAGATTTACAGCAGTAAGAAAAGGATTGGTTATCCCATTTAAAAACAAATGGAATAAAACCCCTACTGTCTCATTTTTTTTTTACCAAAAGCGATTCTTGAGCATGCCGTATGTCTTTTTGTAGGCATCTTTGCCAGGTTTGCGTTTTGTCCGCAAGTTGGTGGACTAACGATTTTTAACCGGGAATACGTCGGGAAAGGAATATACACCGGGGAGCTTGTCAGGACCCCCAAATGTTTTGGGACTTTCTATTTTGCTTGATTTTCCTTTTTTTTCCGTAAGATGGTGGGCATAAAGAAAAACAGTGATGGAATCCAAAATAAAATTTCAAGTAGTCTTGCAAATGTTATAACAGACTCCTTGTAAATACATTTCACAATCTGATAACAGGTCCTGGTTTACTCTCCAAGCAGAGGTTAGACTCTGGCTGTTTTTAATTTTTTTCCCGTTTTATCTGGATTTCTATTATACTGTTTTCTTGATGTCTCGCGGCCACTGGAAAACAGTAAAAAAAAGCCCGATAAAAACGATAGAAAAACGTAAAAAAGAAAAACAACCGGAGCCAAACTTCTGCTTGGAGAGTAGAACAATTGGTGTAATAGGGTGTAGTGAACTTACCACTTCTTTGTTTCGTTTATCACTTATTCTTATGATTGTATAATGTATATCTGTATAAACGGTACACAATGGTGTTAGCTGAATGAAAGTGTTCTTAAATGCAACCATGAATGTAGTAAAATTGACTTGACGTTGTTGTTGATGTTAGTGCTGTTGATGTTAGACGCCTGAGAAATGGCAGCAATGTCACTTCATTTATTGGTTTGGCTGTTTAGTACGCCCAGCCAGGTTGTAATGTAGTAAAATTGAGTTGCTGTTGATGTTAGGGCTGTTGATGTTAGATGACAGACACTTAAACAGCAATGTCACTTCATTTAATTGTTTGGCTTTGGCTTTAGTACGCACAGTCAGGTTTTCATGTAGTAAAATTGACTTGTTGGTCTTAGTTCTGTTCATGTTAGATGACAGACACTTAAGAAATGGCAGCAATGGCATTTAATTTATTTGTTTGGCTGTTAAGTACGCACAGCCAGGTTGTAATGTAGTAAAATTGAGTTGATGTTAAGGTTGTTGGTGTTTGATGACAGACACTTATTAAATGACAGCAATGTCACTTCATTTATTGGTTTGGCTGTTTAGTACGCACAGCCAGGGTTGTAATGTAGTAAAATCGACTTGTTGTTGATGTTCGTGCTGTTAATGTTAGATGACAGACGTTTAAGAAATGACAGCAATGTCACTTTATTTATTTGTTTGGCTGTTCAGCACCCGCAGCCAGGTTGTAATACTAATGTAGTAAAATTGACTTGTTGTTGATGTTAGGGCCATTGATGTTAGATGACAGACGCTTAAAGAAGACCTTGCAGCAATGTCATTTTATCTATTCTATATTTCGATTTATCTGTTTGACTGTTCAGCACGCACAGCCAGGGGTGCCCCATGACTAGCCTGTGGCTAATTCAAATGGTCCTTGTCCCTGCCGACAGGAACAAGGACAGTACAAATGTGATTTTTTTTCAGTCTTTTCTGTCAGTCACATGACTACTTCATGATGATCATCATCATCGGTCCCCTAAGGTGGACTCTCACTGCACTTGGGGCACCTGTGCGGCACTGCGCGGTTCGTTCACTGCTGAACTGTTTTGCTTTTTTCGCGATTTTTCATAATTTAGATATTGCGTAATACGTCAAATTATGACCCAGAAGACAACAAAATGCACAAACTGGAAGAAAATTCATCGACAAACCCTGTAGTACCGCACCACTGCCGCATGTGCAGTGAGAGTCCACCTTTATCTTTAATCGTAGGCACTGTCTGTATAAACTATAAATAAAGTCTTTCAGCTTTAAACTTCTGTTTGTTAGACTTTTGAATGCATCTAGGTCAGATATCATTTGATACTCCCGGCGCACAAAGGTATAAATATGGCACTACCGCAAAATTAACTAACCGCGAAATTAAATCCCCACATAGAATTAGTATTAGGTGACACACATAAGCTGATAAAAAGCTCTGCTAGGGCACACATAACAAAACACGCTTTTCTTTCGCTAAAGCAACACTGTGATAAACGCACTAAGAAGCAACCTCCAACAAGAGTCCCTAGGGGAAAACCTCTGTGAAGTAATTAGGAGTGGCTTACACACAAGTACACACACACACAACCATACATGAACGCACACACACACACAACCATCCATGAACATGTTTGCACACACACACACACATCTACACAAACACACCCTACATAAATGCATACACGCACATGTACGCTTACACACATGTGCACACACACAAATAACCATACATGAACGCACACACACATGCACATACACACACTCATGTACACTAACACACCCTACATAAATGCACATGTACGCTTACACACATGTACACACACGCATAACCATACATGGACGCACACACACACAAACACACACAATGTACACACACACATGCACGCGCGCGTGCACACACACACAGACACTTTCCATTCTGAGGAGCTGTCATGTTAGCAGCTGACTTCATTAAGACACACAAATGAAAGTCTTCGGTATTTCCCACACCTTCAACTAGACAGATTTATTGAAAGAACATTATGTTCCATACACTGTCACGACAGAAAAACCCCAAACAGTAACATTTCATCTCCCCAGCTCTCAGTACTCCCTGTGTACATAGAAACTTCACACTTCATGACAAACATGTAACCGATCTGGTGTCATGGCGTCGTGAACTGGAGATGTCTTACACCTGATACCGTGACGTCATCATGTCAGGTAGGTCTTGGCTTTGAGGCTTCAGCAATTTGCATAGACATACACGTCCGTCCTCTACTTCAAAATGCCAAATTCTTCCGCTTTCCGTCAAAATGACTCTACTGAGAATTATTTTCTGCACGTCTTGTACATAAAGGGCATCCAAAAAGAGTTCCTCTTGAGCACAGCCCTACCAAATCACAACTATCAACGTTCTCAACTTTCACAAGGTTATACATATATGTATATTACAACCTTGATGTTCACAGGGCACCAACACATCTTCTACACATGCTACCCGCAAACTCAAGCAACAGTTCCCTCTGTCAATTTCTTCTCGAACTACAGCGTACACCACATCACAAGAACCAGCAGACTCATACACTTGTTTTTTGCTTTCCCTGACCAACACATTCAGACTATTTGTTACCCTTAGAATACAAGTTTGCAAGATATACACGACATAAAGGAACGCTATCTATCTAAGGCTGCTATAATGGCTGTCATATTCTTTTCAACAGGCTAATGCTCTGTAATACTTGGAAATATTATCTGTACAGAAAATGTGTGCACATACACTAAAGTACTGGAAATTAAACGTTATAAACTTATCATACAAATCTTGGAAAGGAGAGAGAATGGGGAATTACTTATAATGTACACGGAAAGTCAATAAGAACAAAGACAAAGTGACAAATATAATCATACAGTATGAAATATTGGACCCTACCCTAGCAAATAAACCACTTGGAAGAACAATGTTGATTGGTTAAGAGGCAAACTATGCAAGTTGCTTGCTGATTGGTCAGCGACTGTTTTAACTCTGATTTCATTGGTCACATAGATGATTTAATTACCTGAATAACAACTCTGGCAAAGAGCTACATGTAGTACTGACCAATGAGAACACAGGATCTATCAAACTGTGGAGTTCTGAGTGGTACAAGCATTGTCATTGGTGTAAGTTGCAGAGTGACTTGTCTAACTAAATTAGCACAAATCTATTAGGTTTTAAATATGCTGATAGAATTAATATTCATGACATCTTAGGGCTTTATCAGTATAAGCCATGTAGAATGACTATCAGGGCACGGCAATGGGATTTTTGGAAGGAACAGTTCTCTGCTCTCACAACAAGCGACTGAAATGCAGGAAAACATCTTGACAAATGCAGAACAAAATTCAACTGTAACTGTTACCTTTCAAATGGATTTCAAGTGCTTAATTCATAACAAAAACATCTTGTTCCAAGTTATCGTAAATGTGGAATGTTTGCCTTATACATTTTTCGGAACAACCACACACAAAAGTAGGCTGAAACAGTACAACAAACATTCTACTTCCGCATGAATGTCACCATTTCCAATCTTTAACAGACCTTTAAGGCATATTTACTGTTTCATACAAACTCACACGTAATTGTTGGTTGACCCTAACAAAGCTGCATGAAGACGCCACTTGTAACACTGTAATGTGGGCATGGCCACAGGTTTTCTAAACCTGAACATGGTCTTGATTTTGTAACACGACTGCAAAAGATTATGTTTTTGCTGAAAACAATGCTTGTTTCTAACTTTCAGCTTGTTTCTAACTTTTCAACTTACAAAGATTTGCAAAGTTTTCCTCCCTGAATGACACAAACTTTCCAACCAACTCCGTGATGTATAGAATGCTAATTTCATTAGTTTCAGTAAGGCAGCGTTTGTTGCTATGCACCGTAAACAGGTTTGTTACCTTGTAACCCAGTTTTCTAGCTATGTGTAACAGCTACTAACAAGTCAATCATTTGCAACACCCCCTTTCTACTAGAGACTTCAACTGCCTACGACCACTGAACGACCATACGTTTCACAAAGCGCCAAAGTTCATAGACAAAATAATGAATTTTCAATGCTTTTATGTGTTTTGTTGTCTCTTAATTCTATCATATTGCAAATATGAAATTTACGAATGTTATGTTGGTCGCTGTACTGTCACTGTATTTGCCATCTGGTGGAAAAGGGGTATTTTGGACATTTGCAGAAAAATGGAATTATATAGAAACTTGCTTAGATAGATAGCCTACCATAACTAGATAGGAGAATTCTGCAAAAACCTCTATATGCACAGTAACTAAATATAATTAGCATTAGCTTTACAAAATATACAGGGAAACTTCGCTTTGTTACACAACAGTTCTGTACATAATTTGTTCATTGAAGACAACATTTGATGCGGTCTAACAAAATTCAGTAGCTATTCTTCAAAAATAGTTGCTGGAAATATTTCTGCTGAGCTTGAAAACTTGGAAAACTATACAAGAAGCCGAAACGACTGCTTCAAAGCTATCTAATATGTAACATTCTACAAACGTCTACAACGACTACACTGTAATAGGACTTGCTATTGGCAGATTTTGTTTGTAAACACACTATGTATGTAACACACACTGTGATTGGATAGAGAGCGGTCGCGGCTAAATGCGCCGCCCGTGCTTACAGGTCCGTGGATTTCCCGCGGGATTGATTGTGGACTAGCAGGAAGTTGGCCGCCTTGTCTACGTCCCAGTTGCAGTATATGAGCGTCTGCTTGGCGTACTTAAAGTCCCCCTCATCCATATTAACCAGCTGCTGCAGCTTGATGAACTTGATGGCCTTGTCGACGTCGTATCTCATCTCCCGTAGTGCCATGCGACAGTCCTCAGTGGAAACCTAACGAGGCAAACGAAAACGTACACTGGCGTTTAGAAAGGCCAACACCTACACAAACTAGCATTCTCCTACGCAGGGACATCCAACGGCAAAACCGCCTGTCTGGATGTACCCTGCTTTCTCAACCATCACTCTTCGTTCTTGACTGCCCTGCTTATGAATATCAATGAGCTTTCCTTATACATGCGAGATCCCTTTTGAAAACTGAAAGGCCTATTCTTCGATTGGCTGACAGCTGGTTTGTGGTGACGCCTACAGGAACTAAGAGTGATGGTTGAAAGAGCAGGGTACATCCAGACAGGCGGTTTTGCCATTGGATGTCCCTGCGTAGGAGAATGACAAACTAGTGTAGCGAACACATGCCAGGTTCTCCCTATGGTGGCAGTTACCGAACATGCAGACTGACGGAGGCAGGCCCATGCACTGCATGCACAATAGCACCCCCTGGCAGTTACTTCTTGAAGTGCATGGTTAGGTATGGACTTGTATGACTGGAGTCTTTTATGTTGGCTTAGGCAAACCTTTTGAATATATCTATGGCCCATATTAGAATTTGGTTTTGAGTTTCCATTACCTTTTAGATACATGTACATGAACCCTTAAGTTTATTGACACCGAAAGAGCAAATTTGCCAGCTAAGTTTCCTATAAAATGAGCTAAATTTATTTGTGCATTTTGTCTACAGAATCGAGGTATATAATCTGAACTTTTCCCTCTCATTGTCAGGAAATAACTGCAAGGTTCAGATATGTGGAGTTGTTGCCTGTTTGCCATGCTGACTACAATACTACACAGCTACTTGTACTACAGCCACATGCACTTTATGTGGTCTTAAAAAAGCGGTGTCTAAAATTGGCTACTTCATATAGTATTACATACATAACTTAATAAAATGCAAATCATAAACACTATATTCATTGACAACATTTCTTAGGCATTTCCTTCCCTCAAGGTATTCAAATATCTGGGAGGTATAACTCTTTGGCTTTTACCTCAACTTCAGTGTCTTGATGATAACCAAAACTAAGGAAAATATTTGTTCGGGCAGAAAATTTGTTAGAAACTAGTCAGTAATCAAGAATGCCAGATAGTAAGCTGTTTTAGGAATAAATTCTAATTTCTAGAATGGTTTGGTTAAAATTCTGGTCTGCTGTTACATAAGTATTATGAGATGTTTGAGGGGCTATCTACATTTAGTGCAGTGTTCTAGCCAGCCTGAAATTTTTTTCCATCCCCTGGACTTTTAATGGAAATCCTACTGAGCGAAGGCACAACAATCTTAGTGGGGTCTGGGAAACACTATTTTCTGCATTTTGAGTTCAAATTTTGCTGTTAGAGTAGACTCAGTTTAATTCAATGGCATCTGTGCTAAATTTCGGGACGTCTTCGCAAAATTTCATTTTTTTTATTATCATTACTTGTTGACATAATGGGCAAAATTCTGTCAAAGGACGGAAGGACAGATGCTGGCTAGAACACTGATTAGTGCTTAATGTTTTGTCCACAACAGGAGTTCCTGTGCACTGTGGAAGGTTGGGAAGTGCTCCTCTCACCTTAGGGAGAACACTGTCACGTTAGAATGAAAACTATAAAGAAAACAAAAGAACAGAAATCAGAAGCAATTAACCAGCGAGAGTTAATCTATAAAATCAAAGATAATCAAAAATAATCACGCTAAAATGACTATGATTGATGGGCAATTAACAAACGTCATTACTATTCATTAATTGCAATTAGTATGATGAATTAAGAATAGAATCTCTCGAGCTATAGCTATAAGATACTAAATCAAGCATTAAAATCATCATCCCACAAAAGGGCAACACCATGCAATAGGTTTGAAACACAACCAAACTTGCCACCAGTATAGTAGTGTATAAATGCCAAGCACTTTCTTAAGTTTCTAGAAGCAACTTCTTAAGTTTCTAGAAGACCGCAAGCAAAGGTCACAAGTCAGAATGGATAGTTCACACCAGCTTGTAGGCCAGTCTTAGTCGTACTTCCGTTTTCACGCTCGGCAAATTTCGTAGAACCGACACTGACGAGAGTGGTGTTAGTACGCGGGACGGCGGAGATAACATTGCCTCCAAAGTTTTGGGTTAGTTTAAACATAACTAAACAGATGAAGAACAATTAGCCATATTTACACAGAGACAACAAATAAGAAATAACAAATAACGAGAGGGACAAACTGAAGGAAGTTGCCTCTGTAAGTTAGCAGAGAGGTAAGCGTGAAACGGAAATACCGCTAACCCTGGCCCACAAGCTCAGTAGAAGCGCCCGTTAGTAAGGCATGCCAGAATGTGAGTGCCAAACCTGGTCCCCCACCACTCTCTGCATCTCAACTATCTCCCACCGAAGGGGTCTACGTCGAGGAATGTCTTTCTCGCGGTCTTTATTACCATTTCTGTGGTGTGACAACGGCTTGCCGGTCATGTCCATGTAACCTTCGTCTGTTTCTGACGTGTCGGTGGCAGAGCTGGCGTTTCCCGGGGAACGGTGATACCTACGCGTCGTCATCGGTGCTTCGTTGGCGGAGTCCCCTGTAGGCGGGTTCGATGAGCAATCTGAGAGCTCGTCGTAGCTGGTGTTGTCGATGGAGATGGCACTTGAAGAGCTGCTGTTCTGTTGGCTCTTCTTCAGTCGGGAGTCTGCGGGCTCGCGTTTGGTCCTGGGCTTCCCCATCGCGAAGAAGGGATCGGCCATGAACATCTTCTGCCTGAGGAAGGGGTCCTCGGGAAGCTTCTTGGCCGGCTCTGGGGCAGCCTCCTTCTTCTCGCCTTCGGGGACATAGTTCTTAAAGGTTATGGTGCCCTCGGGCGAGGTGGTAAGGAAGACGTTGTCGTTACCTTTGAAGGGGGAGTTCACCTCGCTGTTGGTGCGGCTGCGGTTGTTGCTAGGATACACGGGCGACCTGGGCGTCGTCGGAGAAGGCATCTCGGGCAGAGACGAGGCGTGCTGTAGCGACGACGTGCTCCCCGTGCCGGGGTTGTAGTAGCTCTTGTCGCTCGATGTCGACGACGCGGTGGACTTTCTCGTCCTCCGGCGCGGCTTGGGCCAGTTGGTCTGGATAGGCACTCTTGGCGGGAGCGGCACCGGATTGGACGACGAATCCCCCGACTCCGTGGATGTGGTTTCGTCCGGCTCTTCCGGCACCGGCCTGGAAAGGAGAGGACTGTCCAAGGACCGCAGGCGTCCTATGGACGGGCTGGAGTTACTGTCCTCCTGGGAAGACCTATCAGAAGCAGCACCCTTAATCCTTTCCTCCCACACCTTGGTCTCCTCCTGATAAGCCACCCGCGACCGCTCCCTTGCCTCCGCTATGGAGTCAGTGGACACACCCCCAACCAACGCATCGTACGCCTTTTTCCCGTCGGGGGAGATCGTTTCACACAGTTTTAATGCAACAACGTCTGTGGGAGACTTAGGACTCCTGGGGGCATTGTCCGTACCTTTTGTTACTTTGCCCTCCTCTATTGTCTGAGACGTGAGAGAAGACAGGGATTTCGTGGGCGACCTAGGCCCGCTGGAAACACTGCTGGAAGACTCCGTGCTGGCGGTTCTGCGGTACGTCCGTGCAGAGCTTGTCGGGACAGGGATAGATGTGGGGACCTTCTTGTCTTTCTTCTCTGGGCTGGCAGGGGGAGCTGCTTTCTCTTCTCCTCCAGTCTCCATGATCTTCAGCACATCGTCCAGGAGAGATGGTCCAAGGTCCAAGTTCTGTGTAAGGTAAACAAGGAAGATGAAAAAAATAACATACAAATCTGTAAATCACCAACAAAATAAACCTGAATTCCACTCTCACTGTACAGATTATTTCAGTCTTTGTCACAGTATTCATCTAAAGTCAACAGTCTTTCTTCAGTACATGCTAACGAACGTTCTTACCAGTTTGTAACACAGAATTCTGAGACTTAGTCCAATATCAAAAATGTTTTATTTCTTTACTGAAGAAAAGTTGTTTGCCACAAGACAGTAGTAGTGATACACCTCACCACACCACACCTTACATAACCACACCTTAGAGAAGTAAAAGAGGGATCAGAAAGGACTGTGGAGAGGTTGTGTCAGGGTAGCACTACTTGTTTTTTTCTATCATTGACAACTGGGCAGACCACAGTTGGACAGTCCAAAATTGATGGATAACTTTCCCAAATGTTGCTAATAGTATACCTTATACACCAAGAGCCTTTGCCCCACCCTAAGTAATGAATGCTTAAAGTAGGTATCTCAATTGACTGTGCAGAAAAATGTTTTTTGAAATTTCAAGCATTGCAAAGTTTTTGAAATTTTAAGAAAATTCAGGGCAAATTTGATTTTGAAAAAATTACCATGTAGCAACATGGTGCAAATGGACACAAAATGGCGAACATCATTTTATCACTGCCAATTTCTTTCTGATTAATTTTGGTGAAATTTCTTGGCGCAGTCCAATAAGATACCCACTTAAGCTTTAAGAGAAGCAGAGTGTTGTCTGTGTACCTACCAGGGACAGTACTGAGGTGGAGTCCTACTCGCACGCACCATGCAGCAAGGAAGGCCAAGAACAAGTCATGCATGCAGAGAAATAAGGAAAGAAACATGGCAGCAGAAATAAGTAAGGTGATAAAATCTGACTTCTACCATGCTCGAAACAAAAGGAAATATAAACATCAAAATAGACATCAAATGAACATGAAGTGTTTTGAATCATCAACTCACTAATGTGAAGAAAGTGCAGGTCTAGCTTTTGGCCATGTAACACACTGTACAGCCTATTAGAGTCACATAATAAAAAATAATTTCACAAATTGTGGTTTTGAAAAAGATTCTGCAGTCTTTAAAGAAGTAAATGAGTAAATAGTAAGGAAAAAAATGATTATGTTAGAATTTGTATGTTTTTTTACTGTAGCTTCAAGTCGAAACATTCCTGAATCCAAAACACTTCTCTGTTCATTCAAAGGTGATGCTGAAGAAATAGATATTGGGCAAAAGAGCTTCCTTCTAAAACACTAGAAATCTATGAAAATGTGATTCTATCAAAAGGAGATAAAATAACATTTTACAGCTATTAAACTAAAGTGAATACAGAAAAGGAATCAGCAGCACACTGGATTTCAAGCAAATCAAAGAAACTAATTCCAACACACAACAAAAGATAACATTTTCAGCCAAAGGTATCAACTGACAGGTTGGACAGGACTGGATTGGAGAAAGTAGCTACGGCCATGTTGACTTGACATCGTGGATGACATCCACCAGCAAATCACATTTATCTTTCCCATAAAAAGTTTGAGACCATACCGTCATAAAAGCAGCTGCAACATGAGCAACTACAGTAAAAGCAACTTAGCCATAAACTTAATAAAATTTCAGACAGTGCCACACTTTTTGTATCAAAAACTGAAACTTTCTCCTAGATGCACAAAAAGTATTTAGAGCACTAAGCAATGGTTTTCCAGTAAGATAAGAAAGAACAAATTTTGAAATTCATTTAATAAGATATATTCTGTGTCATTTTGAACAAACCTTCCTTTCAGTTATCACTTAGATTTCAAAATGAAAGCAGCTTTTTGGGGCTAAACTCGTATGAATTTTTAGCACGAAAACTTTTGTCCCCAAGGTTGCATAAAAAAAAAAACAGAGGATGTCATCCACACTATCCTCTCAATTCAGCCTAATGTAGAGAAATGCCTGTGATCCGGACGTCGGCGCGGCGTATACTCACAAAGTCGTCCTTCCCGTTGGCCTCCCCGCCACCATCGCCCTCCAGATCCAGATACTCGTGATCCGACACGTCCGAGTTCACCACATCCCCCGACAGGGCGCGGTCCAGCGAGTCCTGCGATTTGCTGGGAGACGAGGATGACTGACCAAGGGGAGAAGTCCGCCCGTCAAACTTGTCGCCTTCGGGAAGGTGCAGGCGAGGCGGTTTGGGGGGTCCGGCCTTGTCGGGTGACCGCTCAGGAGTGGACGTGGCCGAGGAGTGACCGTTCTGTTGTGCTGCCGCTTGGTCTGTGTGACATGCACGAAAACAAAAGATTTTCTTAGTAAATCAATATATAATATTATTAAAAATACTTTCGAAGCACCAAAAGAAAACTAACTTCCAAGCTGATCATAATAGTCTAATAGTATGTATATGTAGCAGAATAACGGGCAACTGGACGAGGAGTGACCATTCTGTTATGCTGCCACTTGGTCTGTGTGACGTGTACGAAAACAAGACATTTGAACTGTGAAGATTTTCTTCAGCTTAGTAAATCAATAAGGAATGACTGTTCTGTTGCGCTGCCACTTGGTCTGTGTGACGCGTACAAAAAAAATAAAACAAATTGGAACTGTGAACATTTTCATCAGCTTAGTAAATTAATATATACATTGTATTACATATCTTTTATACAACTAAAAGAAAATAAACTTCCAAGCTAATAATCTAGTTATGTCACACTAATATTAATAACCAGAGCTGCTTCTGTCCTAAAATGAAAATTTTGCTTGTTGGGTAGACAAAAAAAATTTCTTCCATAAGTCCCAAAAAATCTGACTTCATCATGATATGAAAATGTGAATTCACAAGCTGAAAATTACGAAAATCAACAACATTTTAATGTCTCCCAAACAATGAGTGGGATGGAAAAAGACAACCTGCTAACAACCAATATTGTATGTTAAACATTTTACAGACCTTTGGTCTTATGCTATGTACCTAAACTTAAGACGTTTCATACATTGTCAACCAAAACAACGTTTGCAATGAGAAACATGCACAACAAAGCCAAAATCAAGTTAGAGAATAAATGCGTTAGCTGATTAAGATAAAGGCAAAGACAAGACGCTTACAAATGAGAAACAGAATTTACATCTAGCATGTTACTGTTAGTAAAACAAACAAGATTTAGCAATTCGTTATGCTTGGCACTGCTACAGTAACAGTAAAACCTTAAACTTGGCATTGCAGTGTTTGCTCATTAGTGCCAGAATCTAACTAACCAGTATTAGTTACAATAAACGTAAAATAAAGCACAGCAAACGAAACAGAGAAAAGCCATATTTACATGCAGACAAGCACTCACATGAGGCACTCTTGACTGGCAGCAGATGGCTGTGGGGGAACAAACATGAGTTTTACACACGTTTTACACTGTATCATCGTCATCTCATCATCACTGTATCATCAGGCAGTGCTAAATTTGACAGACAATATTGTTGATGACATATGCTGTTTTGAAGATAACTAAGGGTTAATAACTTACTTTCCCTCTGGTCTACAGTGACATAATGGCAAGCCAGTAAACAATAAGTATAACCACCCAATATATCACCAAGTGAGCAAAGCAGTTTATGAGGTGGATATTGCTTACTGGCAGCAGATGGCTGGGGGGGAACAGACATGAGTTAGAGAGTGACATGTTTTACATGTTTATCATCAGACAGTGCTAAATTTGACATAACTTTGTCAGACAATATCTTTGATGACACACACTGTTTTGAGGACTTTGTAATTGGTCCACATTAAGCCTGGACAAATGTGGAAAGGTACAAGTCTCTAAATCCAAATAAAAATGAAGTCATTACTGATTCCAGCTCTTGTCATAAAACAAACTTTGTCTGATAGAGAGCAAAAAAAAATCATAATTGAAAGATTGTTTATGTTCGTGACGATATCTTACTATTTGTCCTTGATGAAGGAGGTGTCCCCGAAGGCGTCCTGTTGTCCCCTCAGCCCTATGTGCATGGTGTGCTTAAAGTCCCCCATAGGTCCACTGATCATGTCCCTGGTGATCGTCAGGGAACTGAGGAGACATTGGCATTAATCAGGATATGTATGAGTAGAGATGCATGCTGTTCTACATTGATTTTGTATATGTCTAGGAATGGTCTTGGAAGGATGCCTACTACTAGGAATGGTACCTTTTGGATTGGTACATTTTTAGTGTTACACTCCACAGCTACAGTCAACTGGGTTTTGCATCATTCTGGTACTTATTTCTAATCTCACTACAAAAGAAATTATATAACAAAGTTCTTAAAATAACTCAAATATATTTCAGAAAATTTTGCAATTCTTACTGGCTAAAGTCCTATATAAATAAATATAAAACATGTATATATATTTTTCCTTAGATGCTTAAAGGACAACAGTCAGATTGTACAAAAATCAACCAAATGGCATTGAGCCTGTAATGATTTTTCATTTATTTGTCTGGCAATATAATGTTGGCTACAGAAACAGCATTTTGTTAATCAATCCATGTATAGTGAGAAAGAAGGAAAGTAGAAATAGAACTGCATACAAGTGGCAAGGAAAATACAGTATTACTAGTATTAATATTATCACAAATGAAGTGTTAATATCAATACACTAGTATCAATATTATCACTAATACTAATACAACTATTGTGCTAATACTATCCCTTGCTCCAATACCAGGGGATTGGGGTAGGAGTGTTGGGGTAACAAGTGAACATCTTTAAAACTTATTCCTTTATTGGCCATCTTCTAAGGTACAGTCAATGACTGGAACCCTTTGACATGACCTTTGAACCTTTGCCCCCACCACTTCTTCTTGGGTACAGTCAACAATTGGTGACCTTTGACATGACCTTTGAACCTTTGCCCCCACCACTTCTGGGGTAGTCAACAATTGGTGACCTTTGACATGACCTTTGAACCCTTGCCCTTCACCACCAAGTTCAAACGTGGATGTGCACACTCACCCTTCCTTCCCAACGGCACCCCGTTTACTGGTGCTTGCCCTAATCGACGCGAGCATGCTGTATAGGGGGTCAAATGTGTTTACCAACTGTGATAAAATTATCAGTGTCTGAGTTTTACCAACACTGTTAAAGTACCCTGGGAAAACGCCTCCTAGAGCCGTGCGCAAGGTTTACCGATCCCCGCCACACGGGCCCACGGAACACCTGCCGCCCAACACCCGCACGCCCGACAATCTAACCGGCCTCTCAACTATTGCTTGCCTCCACGGCTCAGAGAAGCAAGCGATAGTTGGGAGCCGGCGTAAGTGGGGCCAGCTGGTAGTGGGGCTGGTGTATAGTTGTGGGTGCGCGTGATGCAGGGGATCGGTAACGTTAACTCTTCTTTCAATTGCAAGCTTCTTTGAGCTGGATTCCCAGGGTGCCGTTAAAGATGATTTCTGTTGAAGTTAGGGTGGTTTAGATGTAATTGCTATTTTGGTGGAGGAGTTAATTTCGAACAAAGCAAAGGAATGACATGGTGACTGCAATTTTTGTTTCTTTTTTTCGACTTGGATTTACTACTACGTTAGATTCCGCTAGGTAAATGTAAAATGGGGAAAAGTAAAAAATAAAAAAAATGTCAAAAAAAAAAAATAATGACAATGTAAAAAGCTAGTGCTGTTTAATGTTAGTGTCACCTACTCTACAATAATAGGATGACTATGATTATGAGTCAGCAACATGTCATATACATAGTTGTCAATGCTACATTGTACTTTAATACTCATATTGATCTACACATACTGCACAAGTGTAACAGAATGCACTTTAAGCTATGGCAGATTATTCTAACTTCTACTGATTGATATACAGTTTTTGGTGGAGAAACTTCAAACTATGACTAGCGACTCAAGAACAAGGCGTAAGAATATTGATGTTCAAGTGTAGAAAAGCCATTTTTTACATAAGCTGAAGAGTGAAAATGCTTTGTACAACTTACTACAAGTTAAAAGCAATGAACTTGAGTATCTCAAAAGCACTATAGATATACAAAGTGTTACCATAATGGCAAAAACAACAGGAAAAGTAAAATCATATACTTCACTTACCTTCTCTTTTCTGTTTTTCTAGACCCACTGCTTGGTGGTGCTGGAATAAGAAACAACAGGGTATGAATAATGACATAATATCTTAGTAAATACAGGTAGGATAAAACAGTTACTTCTTTGAAACCACATGCAACCACTTAAAAGTTATATTTTACAAACGCTATATGTAAAGAATAAAGACTACATTCTGTTCAATGAAGTAGTCATGATTCATTGACAACTTCCCATGAATATTGTGTACATACATGACATTAAAAAGGTTTAAACAAAGTCAGGAATGAATATGTAAGTGGTTGATCACTTGATGGTATGTACGGCATATACAGCAAGACAGCAAGGGGATATATGGTATGTACAGGGGAAGTGGATATCAGATGGCACCTGTCATACTGACGATAACTTCAGGCATGCACAGACCACACAGGGACAGGAATGTAGCAGGGATTTTACTGACAAAACTGGCAAAATAAAGCTGGTAAAATTATCAAAGAAGAGAGGAATGCTGCATGATCTAAAACATCCTTGTTCAGTAAAAAAGGGTGTTTTGCATCAATGATGAAACTAGACCAATGATGGTAACTGAACATCATTAGTTACCAAATTGATGCTTATACTGTACTATATTTTTGTTGTGCACTTTGCTTCTCATGCAACAAATTGATGGTATGTGTTGTAATATGTACAGCACAATGAAACCAAAAGCATTTTGCTACTCATACTCATTCCTTTGCCACTGTGGTGGTGTAGACACAGTCAGTTTGAAGGGTAGGGAGGAATGAATGGCATCCTTTTATACACACACTACACCCTTCACAAGGTTGGGTGTCAACTTACTCATCACACAGTCACAAGACAAGGTCACAAGCTCAACAGAAATAGGGGAAATAGAAATGGAAACATCATGCTTTTATGAAATAATAATATTACTGTTGATTGTCAAACTTTTGTGGTGGTTTTATATTCACGATTTTCCTGTAGGTCGCTATACAATAAATTCATGGCACGTATACACCTCCCTTGTAGTGTATAACTTCTGTTACTAAATTGTTTCAACTGCAAATCTTTACCGTAACTCAGCAAAACCATCATTTTCCTGCTGAATAAAACCACCGCAAAAGTAAATCAATATACAGTGAAGTATTCCAAAATCCACTTTCATGATGTTTGAATCCCCCATGCAGACCCTCTGTACCTTGCGTCTTCTCCATAAACTCCCTGACTGCTGTTTCAGCGTTTTCGAGCACTTCCCGGTGCGAGGTGACAGAGAGAGAGGCATGCACAGAGAGCGGGCACATAGCAGACATAGGCAGTGAGTCAGAGTGCAGCACAGAGTTATGCATGCAATAAGTGGAGCAATAACAAGTGCAAGCAAACAGAGCGTAGTCGGGGCAGAGGTCACATAGCAGCGTGTACAGTTGTGTCAGGCCCAGGAAAGGGACAGGCACATTGTTGCCATACTACAGACGATTACTTCAAATACCATCATACATGTCCGGAATGCCTGCGTCTTCAACAAACGGATTTGTACTCTTTCATACTTCTTTACTACCGGTATTCCTCCTGAAACAGTTTGGATGACATTACCGGAAGAAGTTATTTGAATTCTCGATTTCTGGTGTTCTCTTTGTATTATTTCAATGTATGTTGCAAAATACATAATATGTAGGTCACTGGATAGAGGAAAAAGATCATGTCCTCAAACAAAATACTGTACACAACAACATCAATTCTAATGTCCTAATCCGGTATTTACATTTTTGACAGCAATGCATGTGAAGTGCCTAATTTTAAATGATCCTGTAGAAAAAATGAGATATCTGAAAATATCACCCTATATGGATACCAGAACATCTTCATAAAATGTTATCATGACCTATCTATGACACGAAGGTAAATACAATGTATATAGAATGTTGTATGATACAGTATCTTTTTGTAGTATGCAATTATTTTCCAGAGGGTTTTGGTAGCATTTTACTGAGTACAAGACTGGGTAGACTGGTATCAGGCTGTACTATAGCTCCTGAGTCTCTTATGTCCACTCCGCGAGGGGACAGAAGAGACTTGGGGCTATAAATAGTATAATACGGCAAGTGGATTTAACTAATTGATCCTATAATTGAACAAACACAAATATGCAAGGATTCATCTGGCATACTTGCTGGGCAAAGAACAGTAATATATTCACGAAGAAAGATTCGTTCAGTGTGGAATTTTCCAGCTTGAGGGACAACTCTTAATTTCCTCCTCACTGTGCCCTTCCCTAGCCTCAGGCTACATACTTTTCTTCTTCTTCTCACTAAGTGTGGTACAAAGGCTGGGGATAGTTTTCACTACCTGCAGGGTGTGTTTAACCCCTGCCTGCAACACCAATTAGGGTCAACAGGTGGAGCTCAAAATAGGTCATTTGAAACATGCCTAGGTAACAGTTCACAGGGAGAAGGATTTCTCCAAGGGGGCCTATTAGCACAGAGACAGTACAGAACTACATGTGTACAGTGGTAGCCTTGAGATGGCCATTACTGGGACCACTGCTGTTCCTGACCATGTTTTCCTTTGAACCGAGTCAGAACCCTTTCCAGGGGTGCTACTGAAGAGTACTGTAATTCACTTTGTCTTCACGGTACCAAACTTTCACGGTCTGAGAAAATTTAACTTGTTCTCTTAACTAAATGTTCACTATTGCAGCAAGTGCACATACAAAACGTCTGTGAATCATTTTTTATCAGTAATGATAAGTTCACGTTACAGTCGTCACCGTGAAAACCGGGAACATAACAGTACATTGAAAAAATCAGGAATTACAGTAGGTTAGAAGAAACAAGACTCAGAGACACAGCTGGAAAATACACGACAGGTTTCTAGATCTCTAGACAAGGAAAGAGACCAAAAGGACACACAAGAACTACATAGAATTAAATGCTGCTAATGTTAGACCACGTTCATACAAGGTTTAACAAATCTCAATTCATCCAGGCAATAATCTCCAAGCAGATCCTATGGTGCTATAAGATAGTATCAAACTCAAAGCTGCAATGGCCAAGAAGTATAACCAGCCAAAGGGAGTTAACTTAAAAGGTCGCAAACACACTTCTAGGCCGGCTACACTCCTCTGCCAGCTTTTAATAATATCTTATACTACTGTAGAATCTGCTTGGAGATTAGGCAAGGGAATGATCCGGATTTGCGAAACCTGGTACGAACAGTCCCAATCCGGCTCTGAGGGGCCTTCTCTGGATCCAGGCCCAGATCAATCCCATGCCTGGGTGAAAATTCATACCAATGGTATGAAGGAGGTCACAGTTTCCTGGTGCATGTGGACTTACTTCTCTTGTAGACCTTGACCTTGCCGGGAGAGTTGTGATCATATGGCGCGGTGTTAGCCGGGCTGAACAGCCCCACCTTACCGTTGTGTAACGATCCTTTCCACATTTCTGGCCTGGAAACAAATCACAGTTTTCATGAAATTTTATATACTTTCACATCCTGAATACTATCATGGTAAATGTAAACATAAAACTTAAATGTTTTACTAATGTTCAATAAAGGTTTTCTTTACTGAACAAAAACACAATTTTTTTAACAGTTCACCTGTATCACCTATATCCATTGTTATAACTCCTCTAGTTACTAAGTACTAGTAACGTTATATCAAACTACACTTGACTAAAAATATTGCAGTTTAAAACCACCATCCATCGACTTGATATCCCTATACGTACCCTGTTTCTAAAAACCATGGGCACGCAAAAAGCTTAACTAGTGTCATGTTATGATAAATCACTCACAAGTTGTAATGTACATGTGTTAGAAGAAGTTGAATTTTCTTGACCGATATGAACAATTCTTATTTTCTTTTTCTGTTACACGTTGGCAGCTTCAGGTGCTAAAGACTTCAAAAGAAGGCTCTTTGAAATTGCACTATTTTCTATAAACAATGAACCCAAACAAAGCCATTGTTCTAAAACAAAACACACCTAAAACAAACACATACGACTGATACTGTAACTACCCCTTACACTTTCATTCGCACGTCATCACCCACCCCCCACGCACACGCACACAGGTAATTTTCTAGAAAGTACCTGTATGAATGACATACACACCCAGTTTTAAGTGCTAACTAATGACCACTTTAAGTCAATCCTGTACATATAAAGGAGATGTCCACACACCTAGTAACACATTAGTAACAGTGGTATTCAAGCAATAGGAATGCTGGTGGCTATGATGACAGCCTGTCCGGAAACACATGTGATCAACATGGCAGGACTCGGAGACTCTCACAGTATGAAGGAAGCCAGATGTTTACTAGTCAAGCTTTTGGTGCCTCCCGCTTTCTAACCTAACCCTTCCCTTATCACAGGAAGAACACTACACACACATGGCCTTCGCTTACAATGAAAAACAGACCCAAAACCTCAGCCCCAGGGTTCAATGAATTTATACAGCCTGTTCTAAGCCATAATATGCATGTTTCGTGGCAAGGAGTCTTGTTTAGTCCCTAATTACCATTCTAGAAGACTGTGTTGTGTTTCGATGTGAAAGTACATGGCAGACATGCTTGTGTCTACCTCAAGGGACAAGTCCTAGATTTTGCTAATTAAAAGATTCTTCATTAGCAAGAGAGGAAAATAACACAAACAGTTTTAGAAAGGTGTAAACTTTTGCGTTCCTTTTAGCCTTTTTAGGTTAGTCTACGATACAGTTACAAGTTACATCATGTTATGTTAGATGTTGTCTTATGTTACAAGTCTTGACAGTTGTGTACTGTCTAGAGCAGAGAAGTTTTAGATATACACATGTATTAAAATACTAAATGTTGTGTTAAATGTGTTGTAGCCTTATCCCACTAAACAACTTTTATAAGAGAAGCCATTTACACTAGGATTAGGAACTACAGGAGTGGACCCCCCCCCCCCCCAGCTAACATCGCTACAATGTTGTATGTTACGGTATGTCAATAGAGCCAACCAACTTTCTTGTCTTCACATTCCAAGAATCCTAGCTCACCCAAAATCATTACAGACAAGTTACACACTCGCAGACAAACATTATAAAACCCTACTCACCCCTTTTCTAGCACTGTTATGACGTCTCCAGCTTGAAAACACAGAAAGTCTGGTCTGCTGCCCTGGTAGTCTGTCGCAGCTCGTAACTGCTGTGGCTTCATCTGAGAGAGGAGAGAAGGGAAGTGGCTTCAGTCTGTGTCTGCTGCCTATTTGCATAACAGTGACCTCATCTCCCCATAATTGGTAAAAGCTGGGTGCCCTGGGGGGATGATTCCCCGCCCTCCAAGGCTGGGGCAGTCCCACATCAGGAAGTAGTCTCTGACTGGGAGTAGAGAGTGTCTGACTGACTGTACAGTGGGTACCCTGGTTTGGGCACTTCAAAAGGAGGCATGTGTGAGTAATAATCTAGGCACATGGGACATAGATAGATTTCATTCATGTTCTACCAGTGCATTTGGTTCTCTTTGCACTGGCTAAGGAGTCAAGCGCCTTGTTGGTTCTACATGTTGGATAAAGGCAGACCAAATTTGCAGTAGGACTGCTCTTTCTGTGGCAGTTTACCTTGCTCTGGTCCCTTTCCATTAATCTTGAAATCAGGTATTTTGACATTTCTAGGTCACTCCTGCAACAGTGACAGAGAACTTTTGGAATGACGAAATTTTGTCTCAAAAGTAGAGTTTTGTTGTTCACAGGAGTACAAATTGAAACATAAACATTCACAAACAACACAAACTTTTCACACCTTACAGTCTAAAACAACAACAGGGCAGAATTTCCCAACACTGAAAGACAATTACGAACAAAAAAGTCTAACAAGTAAAATAACCTCTCATAGAATGTTGTGAATTATCATGAATTCCTGTTGTTACTTGTCGGCCTTAGGCCTTTAAGTTGGTATGACAATACAACCCAAACCTCAAGGCCCTTTTTATAGTGTTGTACAAACACTTGAAATGGAAATGGGCCCATCGGATGTTTGACATTGTGACGAGGATGTAACATACAAATATTGGGAAACAACCACTGCACAGGGAACGGTAAACATCAGAGTTAGTCATGACGTCTTTAGCAATACAACGAGGAAACTTCAACATAATAGTTTCACTGTAATTACATATAATTTTCCATTTTATAGCTATTTAACTGCTTGTTATGACACAAGTGTAATGACAATAAATGCAAAAATGCGATGAACTTTATGGAGTAATGAAACCTGCTTCCCTACGTCATACACCTGATAATTAATTCATAGGTAAATTTTCTAATGAGTTTAGACAAACCCTTGATTAGGCAACATATCTGTCCTTACAATTTCACCCTTACAGGAAAGAAGCATTTCTCTAATAACAACTTGCTTTCCAGTCTCCAAAAAAATATAACAGTATCAACAAGTTGTACATGTGTTTGTCTAAAATGTGCAAGTCTTGCCATGTATTGTAGAGTTCATACATTGAATCAAATAAACCAATAGTTACTCACTAGTCTCAAATCTGGAGAACTAATTTACATTTCCTGTTACTAGTACAGTTTCACACCACAACTTCCCATAGTTGTACCAGGGGAAATATCAGCTCCGGTCTAGTCATAACTGTACACATAGACATAGATGAAATCATTAACCAAGGGATCAACCAGTACTGATGAGGGGGAATCATTAACCAAGGGACAAACCAATACTGATGAGGGAAGGGTCCACTCTAATAAATATCTAGTTGGTATGATAAAAATGAATTTCAAGTGTTGACTTCCTGAGACCTGTAACAAGTACCTTTCTCTACCTTACGGTGCACTAGTTACATAGACTACCATTAATATGTAATACCCGGGCTGTGATTTAAATTTAATGCCAAGTTGAAAATCCAAATACGGCATAAGGATGCTTGAAATGATGTTTAGTTGGGTTCTTCTATTTTATTATATTTTGTTGTGTTGAGGACAACAATTTTTTTTTTTCACTTTCTAACTGACATGTTAAATGTGTGTTTTACTGGATCAAGAAGGTTCTTCTTGTTATAACCTCTTTGCTTTGGTGAGTATTCATGACAAAAAGAATACAACATGGTGTATTTCATATGACCTCATGTCCCAACCTTTGGCCGTAGGGTCAGACTCAGCTAGGATGATACCTTGGGTGATACAGAACACCAGCTGAACACACTGCCTGCACGGTCCCTACAGTACAGTGTAACCTGCATATATATACATGTACTAACTTCCTATCGCTGAGTCATCCCACTTATAACACACAACCATATAAGGGCAAGGTTAACTGAGAAACATGAAAGTTGCGCAGCTTTCTGACACTACCCACAGGAATCCCTGGCAAGTGAAAAGGATCTTATTTAGGCAGTATCAATTGATAAAAAGGACTCTGACGTCATTCTTGGGCCAGAAAAAATTAATTTCATGGTTTTGATACTACTGTTAAGTGCATAAAATATAAAACTACACTACTGTTAAGTGCATAAAATTTATATTTGCAGGGGTTGTAGTACAATGGAGTACGTCCATGAAGGTTAGACATCCAGGTAATAAGATATGCCAACAAGCAGTTACTCAAGCAACTGGATATGATTTTGGAAACAGTCCAACTTTTCAGTAGTCAGCATTCACTAGTTTTCCTCAGTGTCAAATCATATCCAGTTGCTTGAGTAATGGTTTTTGGCAGCACAATGGAGTGTTTGTACAATGGAGTGTTCGCTATGTTTTAAGTTTGCAGTTGAAATACTAGTAGATAGATCAAGTCCCTGTGAAAATAAGTGGGTTTCCAGTAGAGCTGAATTTCTGAGAAACATTACAGGAGCATGCAGGAATGGCAGCTATGAGGTGTACCTGCCCCATACATGACCTTGCCTCTGGCTATGTGTGTGTGTGTGTGTGTAGGGATGGAACCACACTCCACTGGGCCTGCATCAGGGCTCGAAATACCACCTGCATATGCAGGTTAGTGCAGGTGAAATTGGAACTGTGCAGGTATTTCTGGTGTCTACCTGCACCTAACCTGCACTGGTCCATGCACTGGGTTTTATAATGACAATGACAATGACAATGAAGTTTATTGCATATTCATGCCCCATTGGGGCTAAATGCAGTCAGTTTGGTACATAGTAAGTAATCGGAAAGCTATACATATATATTACAGTTTACATGTTTCTTCTCTCTTCTTAAAACATGCGTGGACGAGCTTACAGAGTTTTTCCAGTATATCGTAGTTAGATGATGACATAAGGTATTTGAACAGATTTTCCTTCGTCAGGTGCGCATATTTTTTATCTATATGTGTAATATGTGTAGCATTAGCGAATGCATTTCGCAGATCTTTGTACAGCGAACACTCTAGGACAAAGTGTACTTCGTTTTCTACATACATGAAACTCTTATCGCAAAATATACATAGTCTATTATACATATTATCGAATGTCCTATGATGTAGGTGTATGTGAATTGTTATAAGCTGTATTGACTGTTACCACCTATTAGGTAAAAGAAAACATAGCAATGGTTCGTAAACAATTTTAGTATGGTCCATACTTCCTAAATTCAGAGTGGTGCAGGTAAAATTTGTCTGGTGCAGGTAATTTCCTATGTTACCTGCACTTGTGCAGGTATGTAGAAAAAAAAAGGATTTCGAGCCCTGTGCATGTATCTGTGACAGTCACACTTTACAAGTATTCCTTCTTAGTTTGTTTGTATGGTATACATGTATACATCAGGTAAACCACACAATTCTAATGGAACAACTCACAATGGATAACCTCCTTGGTTGAACCAAATTGTTTTTCCAATCTCCCCCCCCCCCCAGCTTGTTAACCTATCGGATCAGTAAAACTTGACGCATTCTATGCTGCTGCTGCAGATTTACCTCCGCAATCAATGCTATTTGCTGCAGTATGCCGTATTTAAGTGAGAAATGACCCAAACCCAGATAGATATGAAATTTACCTGGTAGTTATCACAGCACAATCTTTAACCCTCACAATACCAGGCACCATTAGAACTGGGTGTAATAATCAGAAATGGACACTTACAAGGTTAAAGGTATTGTTAGAACTGAAGCAGTGAACACAATCAATATGTTCACATATTTCTGTTGTGTCAAAACAAGTCTCACAAAACATAATGTTGAAGACATAACATTTTCTTCATCGACTGTGACATGTATCAAACAAAATGGGTGGGTAAGAACTAGTTCAAGAATCGTTATCAACTGGAACGCACAGACACAAACACAGACAAGTCAATGGGTGGGACAACAACAGGGCATTGTGACAGACTCATTAGCAGCTATTGTGATAATCTAATTAGCTGCTAACAGGTGTGTCAATCAACATCACAAAAGATGTGGATTTTGGACCTGTAAAACTGTAATACTAATTATGACTACTAGATCTGAGATTGACCGATCAGCTAGCTTTGCCTGTATACCAAACTTGATGACATGTTTACTAGTAAATTGTAATATACCGGAAGGTATGTAGTTTGGGGCAATTATGATCTGGGGTCCTTTTACAATAAGAATAGATTAAGAAAAAGAAGCCTTCCAATGCCTGTATTGTAAATAATGATGAATAGTAATAAAGTGAATGTCCCTCTCAAAAAGAAAACCCAGAAACCCACAGTGCTGCATTGGCGAAACGATGCGTGATAAAGGAGGTGCAATGCTATCACAAACCACTAGGGGGTGCTGATATCTACATACTAGTACATGTACTGTATACAGTATCCTTCATTGTGACAAAACTAGAGCAGGTGTATCATTTAAATGAAACATGGCTAGCATTCTTCATCCCAGGTCACCAGAAACCATACCATCCACCAAGTATGTCACGGTCAGTGACTAGTAGGACCATGGAACTTGTTAAGCTCCCCTCCCCGAAGCACCTCTATAAGGAGGTCACTCTTGACATGATAAGGAATTCCTTGCACTTATGGGTAAGACAAAGAGTGAACAAAGAAAGAAAACTTAATGCAAACTTAAACAAAGCAATGTTCATGTAAAGAAAACATATTTTGCTGTGGCGATGGAGTCAGAAGACTATTCCTTGATTCTACGCATTTCTACCTTTTTTCCCTTCGTTTCACGAAGGGTTTGTTTTGAGTGCTGTTTTTTTGTGAGAGGGACGTTTGTCAGCCTGATAACTGGGGAAGGCATGGATGGATTGTTTTGATATTTGGTATGTGGGTAGGGTTAGACATGACAAAGGAATGGTAGGAATTGCGTTACGGCAGGGCGCTCTAGCGGAGTGTTATTGTACTGCAGCAGAACTTCCGGTTTTGATAATTTTTTTTCGGGACATGTTTGGGTGATGATTTTTAAGTGGTAAGTAGCTGTATAAATGAATAGTAAGGTGTGTAAGTTTTGGCCACTTAGGGGTTTTGCTGGGGCGGTGAAAGTCATTCTTGTGTTAGGTTTTTTGAAGGAATTATGGAAGCAGGGGTCGATGGATCGGAATGACTGTAGGTATGCAGATAGCTTAGGTAGTGATGTACATAATTGTATGATTATTATGCAAATTAGGAGGTAATTAGCAGAATGCAATAGGTATGTGTGCAAACCGTTGTAGGGTACGTGTCTGTGGACAGAAAATCTCATGAACGGCATGACAGGTTGATCTGATATTTGGTATGTGGGTAGCTCTTGAGACAGTGAAGAAACGTACGTGGCGTTTTATCGTTTAGTGGCTTTTGACGGTTTTGCCGGGGATGTTTGTAGTTGGAAAATAGGTCCGGCAGTAAACCAGTGTGGCTATATTTGGGTGTAATGGCGTAATGGTTCTATATTTGGGTACTGACGTAATGCTCATGCCCAAGCCGACTGCAATGGTTATATGTTGGTTGTTACGTCATGCAGTTGTGCATGGACCTACCCGACCCCACAGGAAGTGACCCCCAAGGTCATAGTTGCGACAGACGTTTGTATCGAAGACTACAAGAAAATGGTTTATAGGGATAGTACATTATACATGATGGGGTGTACATGTATCCCATAAGATTTGATAATCTGTAGACCAAGAATAAGGGTAATGATGATATTGTATACAGGGGCGTATATCATACGTTTTAAAAGGGTCTATACACGTAACAGTTACTACCGGTACAATACATTGCTGGACAAAGTTACGTAAAGTTTATGTACGAAGTGGAGCAGGGTTAAGTGTTTTTCACAGTAACTTGTAGTCATTGATATGATTGTTTATAGGGACTGTACATTAGACATATGGGATACACCATGTAGTGAACTGCATTGTGAAACAAAGAATGTTACATCATCATTGTTGCAAGCAACAAGTCGGCAATAATGATCTCTACCGCAGGAGTCGTATATTATACGCAAAGGGGGCTGTACAAAAAACTATTATTACTTTGTGGAAAGGGCCATGCAATGTATCAAGTCGTCAATATTTGTTTTATCTCGATAGTCCATTATACACATTGGAAGTATATAACGTACTAAATTGCGGAGCTAGGCAGCAATGTGCATATTTAATATCTATAAATATCTTTTTTTCAGTTACAAATGTAATACATGTACGTTTGACTGTCCTGTTATGAAATGCTGCGGATTAATTAATTGTGCAAACTAGCCCCTGGTTTGCATTGATAGAACTTGATTATAGAAGGCATCCCCCAAGTTATCTAGAGATCAAAAATCACGACGATCCGTCAACCCTTCCCATGTTATTACCCTCCAAAGGCATTCATTCCTGTTTTTAAGACATGCACTGGTATGGTAAAAGTGACACTAGTGTCGTAGACTGGCATCATCAACAAATTTGGTAAGCACACTCATAGCTTCCATATATCCAATAAATTTTATTTCTACAACTACAGTCCTGGGTACCTCGCAAGTGTCACTTGTACAAGTACAATCATTAGGCTACAACACAACATATTTGCTAATTATGGTACTTTATCGTCATGTTGACGGTCCCTGCAGAAGAAAAAATTCTTGTTTTTTTTCTGAAATCAGGCGAAATTTAATGCATTCGCGGATGTGATCCATAAAATTTACTTGCTGTGGCCCAATCGGACATACTAGTACACTACTCAGTTAGGCTAGTATTTCTCTCTTTGTTAGTTACATGTGTCTTATGTTTGAGTATCTGCTAATATGAAATGAAGTAGGCTTATAAACTGTCCTCATTACCTATGCAAATTAGCCCCTAATTTGTATGATAAAATTTGATTATGTAAGGCATCTCCAGAGCTATCTCACTCATTCGCTCGCTCACAGTCCATGACAAAAACTATCTGCATTCCAAATACCATGACAATCTGTGAACCAAATTATTACACTCCAAAGCAACTACATAGGCTCGGAAAAAATCCTGTATAATTCCGGACAATTTTGCCAATCGGACGTATCATATACTGTTAGGCTAGCCCCTGAGATGTCTATAAAAAAAACACCCTCAAACCACCACTCCCTCACCCATTTCACGAAGGTTGAGTTCTGCGAACGCTTGTAGTAATTATATTTGTTCCAAATGTTTCTTTTGAGTTTCAGAGTTAGTACTTATATGAATATGATGAAAAACTTTGAGTAATGCTAAGCTTAATTGCGAGCTTTTATCCGTAATCAAAAGTACGCAATTCAGCCGTCGCAAATGGCTGCTATGAGTTTGGTACAATGAAGTGAATGAAAGTGTTACCGTGGGAAGGATGTCCACAATGTCGGAGAACTTGGGCCTCTTGGCAGGTTCGTGTTCCCAGCACTGCCTCATCAGCTCGTAGTACTTCTCTGGGCAGTAGTCTGGCTTCTCCAGACGCTGGCAGTTAGGCGCATCCACCGCTTCCAGGATCTACACAACAACAACAACAACAACAACAACAAGTTAACATCAACAGTAACATCAGTAACATTAACATCAACCAAGACGGGGGCCGATACCGACTGTCAAGCACCTTTGACCCTTTACTGACGTCACACTTCCGTTCCGGATGTGTGACTTAGGCTTTGGGTCATTACAACTTGAGAAGGATCAGAGGACTGATCGAAAGCTTGTTGGTAAGCGCTTTATTTTGTGTACGGATATAAAGTCTTAAAAATTGTACCATTATGTTAACTACCGTCACAGATGAACTTACATTCAAGTATCAACAGTATATGTTATAATGATAACGTGTATCTTTGTCTCACTGTCACATAAAATTTTCGTTGTACAATTTCAGCAAGACTATCACAACTGTTGATCTTATCGCTGCAAGATGACTGTCACTGCATTTTGTAAAACACAAAAATAACTTTCCTATGACTAGTATGAGAGCCCTCAAAAAAATTTGTCTGAATATGCATCTTGTACTCTTCAGTACAAACAAGGAGCTTTTATCTGATAAAAGCTCCTTGGTACAAACCTGGTGTATGCCATGAGGTGATTTACCTGGCATGAAATACAAGCAATCAATTCGCTGTCTTTAACTTTTTGCCAAATGTCATACCATGTGAACCATACATGGGTGATCTATAGCAGTGAATCAGGCATCTGTTGAAGGTCGATGAGATCGACTGAAAATTCACCGTGACTGTTTTCCTTTTGTTGGATCAAACTTTCAAAGCTTAAAACTGTTCAATCATGGTCAGACTTATGTTTTCCATCAATGATCTAGCCCTCTGTTTTCATTTATCCTCACTAGTGAAGGAAATGCAAAGGCTCCAGTGACATAATTTGTGTGATATAAACATTAAACATCTACAACACAAGCTTCTGAAATCTGAAGTTAATGGTGTTGGAAATCTAAAACCATGACAACTTCAGACCTGCCAATTATCTAGTCTAGACCTGTGCAGGAGTTGGTGGCATGTGGGCCCTGTCTGTCCACTTCCTCCTCCCCCTGACCAGGGAAGTCCCTGGGGAGGGTTCTGGTTACTGAACAGATTCCCTAACAAGGCAGGAACACAGCTAACATGAAGGGAACTCTGTAAATCTTTCTGTAATTGGAAAAACAACTCAATACTTGTACTGTAGTTTAACTAGTTAACTACAGCCTGTGTAAGGCCCAACCTACACACAGTTTTTACCAATATCTGTGGAGATGTCGGGAGGGATCTAGAACGTAGGGGGCCGGACACCCATGGCGCTTGCAGTCATAAACATATAGCACAATTTTCCAAATGGCGTTATCTGCTAATGAGCCTTCCCGAAGTCGGGAAGCATCTACACGCGCGCGAAGCTGTCGGGGACCCCTGCTTAGCTATCGGTAAGGTATCGTACGAATGGTCCGGACCTTTCGGGAGAAATTTTCCCGATATCTTGACGGCGATATTGCAGTTCCGTCTAGAAGCTGAAAAAAAGCTGTTGGCAAGAGGTTGTTGGCTCGCCGATATCGGGAAAAACCGTGTCTAGATTTTGCCTAAGAATCATGGTGTGGGGTCATGTGGCACAATCGGCAGGGTGTTCCACTCACAACCCAGAGGTTCTGGGTTTGAATCCGTTGATGTGCCGCTGATCTTGTGCCCTTGGAAAAAGGCACTTTACACATCTTTCCTCACTTCACTCAGTCTCAGGTGAAATTGAATACCTAGCTTCAGTTAGGGTTGACATCTTTAAAATGAAAGTATCAACGTCTTGAGGTTTGAATGACATACTTTAAAAGTATCATTGTCCATGTTCACTTCAGCACATTTTGTACATAACACTGACTGTAACTGTCAGAGACCAGGTGATATCTGATAGACTATGGCCCATGGTACATTTCCTCTCAAGTCCCTACTGATTTCTGCACTAAGAAACACAATACCAGTTGAAAGTGATGCTATTAAAAATGTGCCTAACACTGGGGATATGGTATTTCCTACTTTCTGCAGATTTATAATGAACTGTCACTTATATTTCAAGGATACTTCTCAGTTTTCAAAGACATTCAGAAAGTTTTTCTATTAAAAGTCATCAACTTTGGGTTCACAAGCATAGTTTGATTTTTTTGGTGACGATTATAGCTTTCATGACTTTTTTTGGGGGGGGGACTTTAGTTTATTCATGAAAGCTCAAAACGGCCTGCATTGAGGTCATGAGGCAAGGGTCAGACAAAGTATAATACAGTTTACATCATTTAAAGTCCCACTAAGGCTTATAAGGCCATGTACACAATTCTACATACATAGTACTTAAACATAATGACTTTAAGCATATTGTCAACCCAAACCTACACAAATTTTTCTTCTTTCATCAAGAGCTATCTGCCAACAACAGAAAACATGACAAAAACTTAGCTGATACAGGACAAAAGATATCATTTTCAATGTGGCATTAGGCCACACCAATTTAATTTCTTGGTTCACGGATTCGCTCGCTCCTATTTTTTGGAATAAAAAATAAAAATCAAAATTACCACTCAGCAAATTTTCACTATTAATGAAACCATTCAACAACTTTCTGGGGTAGCAAATTGGCTTTTATATTGTAAGCTCCTTAAAGTGTGGGTACATATGCTGTTACTGTACAATAATAGTGTTTTTGTACTTTTTTCAAGCTGAAAACTTTTTTTCTCTTTGTTTTGGATTAGCCGTTACCTTTACCCCAACCATTTTACAATTTTTATTGTTATTTTGCCCTCTCGCTCCATATTTTTTATGAAGAAATCCGTGAACCAAGAAATTAAATTGGTGTGGCCTTAGGTTGCTGATAGAATCATGGGAGTGGATATGGTTTGCCCTGAAGTGAGGATTAGTATAACTGAAACTTAGATCATTGCTGCCGCATGTTTTCCATTTTTGAAAAACTGCCTCATTCCTCCCAGGGAGGGTAGAATTTCCAGCCATCAATGTTAGTTAGGCTGACATTTCCTTAGCCTTGAACTTCTAGGACTGACATCCTGGAGTTCTGAACACTTTTCGAGTGTCCCAAGAGGGTCTGCATGCTCTTTTATGTAAGGCATAGGCAGTCTATCTTTATTTCTCGTAACTTGTACGGAAAACCATCTTATCCACATAATTCGTAGTGAGGCGACCTAATTTAGCGTAATTGCCTTCCTTGATTTAGTGTAATACGTAGGGGGTTCTTCTGAATTAAGAGCGTAAATCGTTGTCGGTACCCCCATGCAGACCCTCTCTCAAGTGGCCATGTATCAGAAAGTAAAAAAAAAAAAGCTCGTGAACTACCAGGCAGGCCAAAGTTACATGCTGTACAAGTATATAACTTGTACTTTTGGGGTGGGTATAAACTACATCTGTTAATCAAATCATTATCATGGCCTAATGAGAACTAACTACATACCAAACCCTGCATGCTGGTTTGTAGAAGTACCTGGGGGAGGGCTCCTAGAGTGAGACCTTTACAGGTGGCTGAAGCGATGGAATTCCATTGTCTGATCCAACTGACAATGTTGAATTAATTCCCATAGTATCCCTTTGACATGAACATCAGTTAATGAATACCAGAGTCACATTAAAAATCCAAAAATTAGAAACATGAACTTCTGTATAAGCTATCAGGTTGCCAGGTGGTTTTGTGCTTTGGGCTGTTGACTTAGTATCAAAAGGCACCTCAAAACTCAAACAGACAGTATAGCTGTATTATAAATACTCCATACCTGTGCACCAGTGAGTGCAGCCCATGGCTGGAACCCATAACAGAACATCTCCCACAGAGTCACACCAAACCCCCACACATCGCTCGCTGATGTGAACTTCAGGTAGTTTATAGACTCAGGGGCACACCTACACAACAAAAAAGACAATTCAAAGAGTTAGGTCAAATGTATTGCATTTGACTATCAGTAAACATAAATTTGAAAAAACAAACGAAAAAAAACAATAGTAAGATCTATCTGCAACACAAAAATCAGGGCCATAGCATGTCCAGAAGCAGTACCACAGAAAGTCACCATGAGGACCAATATCGCACTCAACTTTTTCTTCTCTTCAACTACCCACCTTACAAAAATATCATAAAGATTCATCTACAGCTTCTTGAATTATGCTGTCCACAAGTCACAAATATGATCCCTTCTTCGCATGGGTATTTTAGATATAATGCAGATAATACACACTTTATGATGAACACAAAAAGAGAAGTTGTCTCACCATGCTAAAGGCAACTTGAGATTGACATTGAAGTTTGTTTGGTAATAGTCCTTCCCTACTCCCAGGGCTCTGGACAGGCCAAAGTCACTTATCTTTACCTACAAGGGGGGAGAAAAGAGACAATCATTTAGAATAGAAGTCAAACTCTTATCATGGTGTTTTAAAGATACAATTTGCATGTTGTAAACCTGCATTGATGTACAAGTACTACAAAACAAAAAAGTACATGTACAACAATGCAAGAGCACAAAACTTTGAGATTGTTACAAAAATGTTTATGCAATTTGAAAGGAACCTAGTGCTACTTACTATTAGTCAAACTGAAGAGTGGCAAAATTGGATCAATTTTGCATAAATGAATAATTTCTGAATATACAGTAGAAGCCGCTTAATTGCACGGTCTATTTGCCAATGAATTTCGTGCAATTATCCGGCTGGTGCAATTATGCAAAGTTATCTAGCAGGACCACACTGGTTTGGGATTTAGGGATTTTGTGCAGTTAACAGAAGTGTGCGTTAATCCGTTGTGCATTTAACTGGCTTCTACTGTACATGACATTGTATACATGCATCTATCACAGCAGTCACAGAACTAAACTTTTGCTGTGACCTGACCTTGTCTCTACTGAAGACCAGGATGTTCCGTGCAGCCAGGTCCCTGTGTATGAGCCTGTTGTCCTCTAGGTCTCTACTGTACGTAAGCTATGATCTGACTTTGCTACTAGTACTACAGTAACTGTACCATAATGCTGTGATCTGATCTTGCCTCTACTGTACTTTATTTTTTCCTGTGACCTGACCTTGTCTCTACTGAAGACCAGGATGTTCCGTGAAACCAGGTCACTGTGTATGAGCCTGATGTCCTCTAGGTCTCTACTGTACATCTGACTGTGCCTCTACTGTACTTTAGCTATGATCTGATCTTGTTTCTACTGTACCATTGCTGTGACCTCACCTTGTCTCTACTGAAGACCAGGATGTTCCGTGCAACCAGGTCCCTGTGTATGAGCCTGTTGTCCTCTAGATCTCTACTGTACTTTAGCTATGATCTGACTTTGCTACTAATGCTGCACCATAATGCTGTGATCTGATCTTACCTCTACTGTACTTTATTTTTTCCTGTGACCTTACCTTGTCTCTACTGAAGACCAGGATGTTCCGAGCGGCTAGGTCCCTGTGTATGAGCCTGTTGTCCTCCAGGTACTTCATGCCCTTGGCCACCTGCAGAGCAAACTCACACAGGGTGATGACAGGGAAGTTTGGTCTGAGGGAGGGCTCCTTTAAACACTCCAGCAGGGACCTCAGGGGCGCCAGTTCTGTTACCTGTGGGCAAAAGAAACAACTGTAAGTAAATCTCTGTTTTTATCCAATTGTAGAGATTGAATTTTATTTGATAAATATAGTTTACCTGGATGAAGGTGTGGGTTATGAAATGAATTAATTTGATCAAAGATTTAAGTATAAGGTACAGCCATTTTTTCTCGTTGTTTCTAACTAAGTTAATTAGTGTTTTTGCATGTGGACAGAATTTTGGATACTTCATCAAACACTCAGATACATTTGTAGTGTAATGGACCATTGTTTTGTGTATCGCCAATTCACAAGTTTTCACAGATAACTATAGGTCCTGGTTCATGCCTGGACCTGGACCTGATCCTCAGGACCTCAATTGTACCTCTGCCTGAATTTACTGTACAGGTACCTACCACCACCTGAATGTCTTAACGTCATAAGCATACAAACAAACAAACAAACAAACAAACCCACCAGCATGAAGGAGTTGTCATAGTCGAGTACCATTTGAGCCTGACCAGGTACTAACAAACAAGTAAACAAACAAACAAACAAACAAACAAACCCACCAGCATGAAGGAGTTGTCGTAGTCGAGCACCACCCCGTACAGTCTGACCAGGTACTAACAAACAAGTAAACAAACAAACAAACAAACCCACCAGCATGAAGGAGTTGTCGTAGTCGAGCACAAACCCGTACAGTCTGACCAGGTACTAACAAACAAGTAAACAAACAAACAAACAAACCCACCAGCATGAAGGAGTTGTCGTAGTCGAGCACCACCCCGTACAGTCTGACCAGGTACTAACAAACAAGTAAACAAACAAACAAACAAAAAAACCCACCAACATGAAGGAGTTGTCGTAGTCGAGCACCACCCCGTACAGCCTGACCAGGTACTAACAAACAAGTAAACAAAACAAACAAACAAACAAACAAACCCACCAGCATGAAGTAGTTGTCGTAGTCAAGCACCACCCCGTACAGCCTGACCAGGTACTAACAAACAAACAAATAAACAAAACAAACAAACAAACAAACAAACCCACCAACATGAAGGAGTTGTCGTAGTCGAGCACCACCCCGTACAGTCTGACCAGGTACTAACAAACAAGTAAACAAACAAACAAACAAACAAACCCACCAACATGAAGGAGTTGTCGTAGTCGAGCACCACCCCATACAGCCTGACCAGGTACTAACAAACAAACAAATAAACAAAACAAACAAACAAACAAACAAACCCACCAACATGAAGGAGTTGTCGTAGTCGAGCACCACCCCGTACAGTCTGACCAGGTACTAACAAACAAGTAAACAAACAAACAAACAAACAAACCCACCAACATGAAGGAGTTGTCGTAGTCGAGCACCACCCCGTACAGCCTGACCAGGTACTAACAAACAAACAAATAAACGAAACAAACAAACAAACCCACCAACATGAAGGAGTTGTCGTAGTCGAGCACCACCCCGTACAGCCTGACCAGGTACTAACAAACAAGTAAACAAACAAACAAACAAACCCACCAACATGAAGGAGTTGTCATAGTCGAGCACCACCCCGTACAGCCTGACCAGGTACTCGTGATCCAGACTGTGCATGATGGACGCCTCCTTCAGGAAGTCAGACTGGCCCGCCTGGATCTGTTCCTTACTCAGGCACTTCAGAGCAACTTGAACCTGGGGGAAACAACAAGTAATCAAATAAAACATGTAACTGTGCGGTTCAGGCATGATAGAAGCCTCCTTCAGGAAGTCAGACTGGCCAGCCTGGATCTGTTCCTTACTCAGGCACTTCAGAGCAACTTGAACCTGGGGAAAACATCAAATAATCATTGAAAAATAAAACGTCTGATTGTTTACAAAATCATATCCAACTGCTTTTTGCCGTATCTTATTACCTAGATGTCTTTATCAACTCACCAAGTAATCAGTGACAGCTGCAGATTGGGTGAACGTCAGTTGTACTGTCAAATCTGTCAAATCTTGTCTTTTTACTGACTAGTTCTTACACTGAACTATACATCCTACCACTCTGGTGAGTCTGACTGCAGTCATCTTCCTACTCCAAGCCTATTGACAGTTCATTCAAATAACTATGAGCAAATGGCAAAGCAAAGATTGTACAAAAAACAGATCATGAGTCCTTACCCTTTCTCCGGCTTCACTGGTCCACAATCCCTGCTGCACCACCCCAAACTCCCCAGTACCGATCTCCTTCTG
The DNA here is from genome assembly GCF_000003815.2 of Branchiostoma floridae. Taxonomy (NCBI): domain Eukaryota; kingdom Metazoa; phylum Chordata; class Leptocardii; order Amphioxiformes; family Branchiostomatidae; genus Branchiostoma; species Branchiostoma floridae. The sequence continues at coordinate 5,225,258 of NC_049992.1, read as the reverse complement.
TATGCTGATGGCCTCTGCTGGGATGATGTACTTCCCTGGTTTAGCCGTGCTGTCCGCCTTGGGAGATGTCGGCACCTTGTTTTTGTGGGACACTTCCCTCTTGGAATGGGTTCTCAGAATGCTCTGTAAGAAGAGAAGATCACAAAATTGTATTAAATTGACAGTACCAACTGAATATATAGACTCTCCTTATACAACCATTGCTTTATTCTCACCAAGGTTTCCGTGACAGTCTGTCACCCTCTTCAGGGCAATTCTGGCGGGTTCACATTGTACTGCAGGACAGGTGTAGCTGTCCACAGTGACGTACCAACCTGATGAAACTTTTCACGGATGACAGTACCTACTGGTATGTTGTGTCATGTTGTGTCCTTTTTGCACTCAACTCAAGAAATAGTTTTAAATAAATTTATAGCGGTAGTTGAACATACACTCCACTACCAGTGGGCTTAGCCCACTGCTATACCGGTAGTAATTACAAAAAGTTGTGTGGCCAAAGGGCTTTGTAACAGAGATGGGTGCCGTCATAGACACCATGTATAGTACTAGTCTGTGAAGGACTTTGATGAATGCTGTTTGCAAACAGTTTGGATCTATCAATTTAGGCCATGAAAATTGTTTGTTAGCTCTAATAACAACAGCCCCCTCCCCTCTCCATAAGTCAAAGGTAAAACCCCAGCTCCTAACCAAGTGGTAGCCGAGGTGGTGACCCACTGACATAAACACTTCCCAAATCTGGGTGCTTACTTGACCATTCCCATCAATTACTGCATTCTTTCCTCCCTTTTATCATCAATAGCACATTCTTTCCTCCCGTTTATCTTGGTATACAGTTAGGCCATGTGGCTTGTATATCCCACATTTCTTTACATGTTTATGTTATTTCAATCTCGTTGTTAAAACTTGTTGCATGTGTAGATATTTTCACAGCATGCCTGTGCAAGATAGTTAGATGTTTATTTTTTTCCAAGAAAAAATATATTGTACCACTTTGGTACATATAACTGTGTAACAGTTGGACCGGCAAATCGACCATGCCATACGCCTCTAAGCCTTTTGGCATAATCGGTTGCATTCTGGGTTTGTGGTCTGGCAGCCTGGATTTGGCGCGGGTTTGAAACCCAAAAGTCAGGATTGTCTGTTTTTACTCCTTTCTTACAACTGCAATGAAAACTTTTTGATGATTGCGCTCAATGATGAAAGCTGCAAACTTTACATATTCCAACTTCAACAGTTCAAGGTTCCAGGTTTTAATTGGAACATATGAATGACCATTGACTGATCAGACATCAATCATTTTCTAATGACTACATACAATAGGTAGCTTGCAGGTAGTCATTAGAAAAGATGTTCCATGGAGTTTGCAGACGAAATAATTCTGTAATGTAGTAAAATCATCACTACAAAATGTATTTCCGGTGTCTTGATTTCGTGGCGAAGAGATTACTATGACTACAGCGAAAATAACACCAAGGCAAATATTTACAGATCTACAGTAGATGACGCATGGAGAGGGATTGGTAAGAATTGTGAGGCTTAAGGTTTGACTAATGACTGCCAACATGGACTGTTTAGTCAACACATATACATGAGCTGAAGTAGCTATAGAAGGGGCAGACTGCTTTCCTGGGAGCTAACTTAAGTACTGTGTGTATAAACATGCAGGGACTGGTTTATACCAGGCACACCTAGATATGGGGGGGGGGGGGGGTGCTTTGAAGAGACTGGACTAATCACTACTTGTGATATGGCTACTTCTTTGTGCCATTCACTCCAGATCTGAAGACTTCCTTGACTTGGTCTTTGATCAGGGCAACCAGGGAGACATAATAATCACTATGGGAAAGTTCATTAATATGTACATGCCTTTCATACATGCTACACAGAGGGACTGGCAAGAGAAGTACAAGTTGGTATCTGTATGCAGCAAACAAGTTCTTACAACCTATACATACTGATCTTGGACCCAACTATCAAGCTGAGTCTACCAGCAAAATAAAGGAAATAGCCTTTCAAAGGGTCTAGATTCTCAAGTTTTCCTAAGGAGCATGCCCCTGGACCTCCCTAGGATCGTTGTGCCTTCAACAGGATTTCCATTAACAATCCAGGGGATGGAAAAA
>NC_049992.1:5211093-5223038 GCF_000003815.2 Branchiostoma floridae | reverse complement strand
TTTAAATTGGCAAAAATTGAAAACCGATTGAGGGGACAAGGTGGTCTGTGGTTTAGTGTTGCTGACTCGCACCATGCTTATCGATAAGATTAAGAGTAGGGGTCCTTCCAGTGTGAGTAGAAAACACAATTTCACAGCGTTTCAACTTCGCAGTTGTAAACAATGGATAAGCATGTTTGCGAAATTACAATTGTCATGTCACGAGGTTCCAGCAAATACAAAACCAGCGCAAACATGTGAGGATTTACAGTTATCTTGACATGTCGAGGCATACCTTCAGTGCACAGCTTCCACAAATAGACTACAAATTTTAGCTAATGATTTAGCAGACCCTCCACATGCAGCCTAACATCTTCAGGTCAGGAAAGTAGACTCTGACGCCCTACAGCCATACACTAAGGTGTTTCTTTCAAATTGTAGGGGTCCTTCCAGGTGTGAGTAGTTTGTGGTAAGAGTAGAAAACACAATTTCACAGCGTTTCAACTTCGCAGTTGTAAACAATGGATAAGGATGTTTGCGAAATTACAATTGTCATGTCAAGAGGTTCCAGCAAATACAAAAACGACCAGGAGCAAAAACATGAAGAATTACAGTAATCTTGATATGTCAGAGCATACTTTCAAGTTCAGTGCACAACTTCCACAAATAGACAAATTTTAGCCAATGATTTAGCAGACCCTCCACATGCAGGCTAGCTGCCATCAATACTCCAACGACACTGTGAATTACATCAACCAACTACCCATGTTTATTTTCCTACCATGTTCAGTAATCCAGTGGACCTTGTACACCTGATCCTTATGTTGCCTCAGGTCTGCTACACATTACTGTACACTAATAAGGTTTAACATCTCACAGCAGGTATAGTGTACAAGTACCAGTAAATGTTGACACTGTAAAAAGGACAATTTGGCTAGCCTAGTATCCAGCCATATTATGAGTCTCTTCTCTCCTCTCCGTATTTTCGTAGCTATAATATGGCTGGATACCAGGCTACAATTTGGCAGGACTGGTGCAAGGGACCAGTCAATGGACTAAGTACTTAGGCAGGTATCTATTAAAACTTGCAGTTGAAAGAATTCTGTATTGGGATTTAAATGAAAAAAACTAGACCATCTGTCCCACAAACGTCTCCAACTTTACACTTACTTACTTCTAGCTTAACATTAAGTTCCTGCAAGCTACACTCAGAGAAGAAATCTTGCATGTAAGAAAGCAGTGTGTATACCATGATATATTTATGCATCCTTCATGGAACTGTGGCACCAACTTACTAGTTAAAGTCTTTTTCCTATTTAAATTATCCATGCAGTACACATCATACCTTTGGCAACAACTTGTAGTGCCTTTTCAATCTTGAATCTTGAAGTATAAAAAGGGTGTACATGTACTTAATTCAAGAAAATACAGTAGTATCCAGATCATTATTGTGAATTTATGATAGTCCAATCAACCTTAATAGTTGCCAGCCAGGCTATTTTGTGCTGTTGTTATAACCTTGAAGTGAGACTTGAAGGATTGATGTTGACCTTGAGAGAGGTAATGTCCTCAGGACCACACCATGAGAAGTCAACGACAACAACTTTCACACATGTCCCGAGTTTCTCCTACAGGCTCAGGAGTTACATGTAAGTAGAGTTACAGACATCAGCACTTTGTAGGGTCAAGGTGGGGAAACTACCATTAACTTAGTAACTAGAAACTTAAGCCAACATTTTAGAGAAAATGCAGGTTGTTTCCTGTTCTCCTAGTAATTTGCTCTTTCTCATAGCCTGGTATCCAGCCGTAATATAGCTCCCTAGTCTCTTCTCTATTCTTCCCTATATTACGGCTGGATACCAGGCTACTTTCTCAAGCTATTTGCAAACAATACTATAGGCTAGCCCCTGAGGCATTACAAAAAATAACTAAAATTAGTAAAAAAACAAAAACGTAAAACTGTAAACACGTGTCTTTCTTTTTTGGCATAAATATGAAAATGAATTTTGCAGGTAAAAATAGCTTTCTACACATCTAAAATACTTTCTACACACTTACTTCTTTCTAATTGCAACAACATTGCAACAACTTATTAGAAGAAGTTCTGAATCAACTAAACCTATTTCAGCTTCAAACTTGTAACTGCCAAAACCTGGCTCATGTTAAACCACATCCGAAGAGACCTTGCTTTCAAAAAAATTTCAACCCGTCACAAAGGATTGCTGGAATTCTCCTCCAAATTGGCAAAATGTCTGGATTCATTTATTTTCGTTCCACGGGGCTGTAGAAATATTTACATTTTGCGTGACGCAGCTCAGAAGGCAGCCTCACCACCTGGATAATGTTGTATATTTCTCTGGTGTATCTATAACACATGACCTTGGACTTGGGACTTCTTATCTTTTGTTTTTTGCCTCGATCCTGAGGAGCATCAGTTTCAATTTGGTGTAGATGTTGGAGGGATTCCAAATACCTAAAGGTACTAACCTTTCCTTTTGCTTTGTCTGGAAAGTTCAAGGTTTTAGCTTGTGAATTCGAGCGAAAAGACCACCAGTAATTTGCGACAAACATGCTAAACTAGAACTACTAGGGTAGTTTTCAACTGTTGTGATGATACTTTGATGTAGTAGTTACCTATGAAACAATGACTGATCAAATGTAAAGATGTTGATATAACCCTCCAAAATGACCCCAAAATTCTTCAAAAAATTGTAAGTGGTGTTGATCATGTGTACCCTTAGAATTCCAACTTTTTAGCCAACATTTCAAATTGGAAGGGCCGTCGAAGGGCCAAGACCCCTCTTCCACACCATCCTGACTGGTTGCTTTACAACCTTGCCATTGTCATGGTATTACAATTAAATAAGATCCTAGCTAGAACACTGAAGTTAGAAATACAAGTAGGCCATGAAACTGTGAGAGCTTTCCAGTAAAGAGATTTGATATGCTTCAGGTTGCCTATGGTGTAGTACAGTAGGGAGACCCTCCCCTCCCCAGGGACAGATCAGTAACAGGGACAAACCATTATTGTTCATCATGGAGGATCTTAGGGACAGGCAAAAATAGGATTATAGTAATCATTTGAAGACAGTAATATGGAAAATTTGATTCACAAAAGAACCTCGACTGGTCACAGGTGAGAAAAATAAATGGGCCCCAAAGCATTTATTTATGTTGATAATAAACTGCTTTTCAATGATCCCACCTGATATACATATATATATTAGATTTTGTAAAAAAGAAATAGTATTTTAGGGGATGAAGGCTTGTTTATAACTTGCAGAATTAAGGAAAGCAGTCACTTAAGAATCAGAATGCATACACATGCAGCTGAATGGAGACATCAACAAGAACTTAGTAATACATCAGCCTTTCTAGTGCTAAAGGTTAAAGTCCTGCAGGTCAAATGCATGTATCAGATTGTACAGTAGAAGCCGCTTAATTGTACAGCCTATTTGCCAGTGAATTTGGTGCAATTATCCGGCTGGTGCAATAATGCGAAGTTATCTAGCTGGACCTCATCGATTTGGGATTATGGGTTTCCGTGCAGTTAACAGAAGTGTGCGTTAATCCGTTGTGCAATTAACTGGCTTCTACTGTATCTCCATACTGCTGTGAAATGGTGATTCTGACTGGCTGAATCTGTACCTGAATTCTCTACCTGTTTCTGGCTATCACAGAATATCAGCAAGACAATTACAGAATCTGAAAAGGGTTTTTTCTTTCCATCCACCAGTCCTTTACGCAAACACAGTCCCCCCCCACTTGTGTTTGTTTGATTTAAAGTTAGATTGGCAAGACTAACTTATCTTTCTCAAATCAAATCCTGTTCTTAAGAATGTCTTTTGATTTTATTTCACAGATCAAATGCCAGCCTGCCGAAATCTTGATAAGCACAGTGCAAGACTGTTGTAAAAACATTTTTCAGCCCTTTCCCCAGTGATAGTTTGATACAAAGTTAGAAAAGTTTTATGGCTCAATTGCCCAGGGCAAGTACAAAGTGAAAGTGCTGATTGGGCAAGCACATGTCCTAGCTACAACCATACTGATCGGGCCAGTGCGATTTTTCCATGGGTAGATTTTGGTAGATATTTGTCCAGTTACAAGCATTTAAGTGCTTTTTTTTTTAGAACTGAAAGATGAAAGGATTTCCTTGCTGCAAGTAAAATTTCATGGAAACATTTCTGGCCTGTGAAAAGTTTGTTTGGGCCAGTAGATTTGCTATGTACTTACCCTATAAGGCAAGTGAATTTTTAACACTTGATATGCGCTTTTGGTTTGCATCTACGTTTGTTTCCCAGTCTGTTAAGTTTATGCCATTCCAACAGTGCTTTCTTTTTGCTGACAATGACAAATGAGAGTTGAAACCAAAAAAAGATAATGTAATAAAGAATGTCAATCAAATTTAAGAAAAGAAATCACACAAATAATCCCTTAACTCTTGGAGAAACATCTGTAATATTACACCAATTTGTGTTGATACTACAAGATAAGCTTCATTTCCTGCTGGGTGGGGATGTAATCAGTGTGTAAGTGGGAAGTAATCTGAATTGGTCCATGCATAATTTGATTGACATCCATATGATTTGGGACAATTAGTAGTGGCCAAGTAGCTCAAATAGCTCCCATATTGTCCTTTGTTGGCTCTTCTGTTGAATAGCTGAACACCAATCATTATGACACAATTTCAGACCAACGAAGTTTCTAAACTTCTTCATCACAACTCAGTTCAGATGGACTGATGCAGGCCACCATAGATTTCTATTTTCTGCTGTCCAGTGCTGATTTGTAAACTGACCTCCCCTTATAATGAACGTTCCTTTGACAGTTGACTATTTCATGTTCTTAAAACCTTGATTTTTGCTGTTGTTTTAAGTCATCTTCAACTGATGTGTTGTGATGCTTTTTTATAGCTAGGCGCCACTGCTAACAGATGCAGTCCCAAACGTATAGTATTAGAACGATATTTCATGCAGTGTGTTCAATGTGGTCCCAAACGTATGATATATTTATACACATGGTTTTGACACAGAATTTTGTTATCCAGTGACTTACCACCCTGCTCTCGCCTTGCTCTCTCTGCGACTATAGAATTTAACAGATCGCTCAACGAATTGTATAGAAAAGAAACAAATCTTTTTACACTTTCTGTGTTTTGTTGCCTTCTCGGTCACACGTTTACGTTTTGTATGATATAACCCGTGTGAAAGTGAAGGTTACACATATCCTATTTAGGTTGCAGTGAGAGCGCAGCGAGATCGCCGTCTAGTGGAACGAGGGCCTTACAGAGGTTTATATCCAGTACAAAACCTTTTACCCACCTTCCTAAGTTTGCCAGTGAATCCCTTGGGACACTCCTTGTCGTAGAACTTCTTGAAGCGCCTCATCTCGGGCTTGGTGAGCCCGATGGCGGCAAGGTCATCGTCCTCCACGTACTTGAGCTGCGACAGGTTGCCGACCTTGAGGGTGTCGGTGAAGGCGCTGGAGGGGCGGGAACAGTCAATAGAATGACTCAAAAACATATTTACCTACATTTCTACTGCAAAGCTTGTTTTGTCAGGTTTGTTTTGGTCAAAATTTCACCCCCTGTCCTAATGGATCAGTCCAGCATTCAGCTCAAATATAGAGGTCAACTACAGGTCAAAAGATTTTTAAACAATTTTTTGCCTTATTTCAAAAATAAGGGTAACCTCATCAATGTTTATAAGCAGGGCGGTCAGGAACTAAGGGTGACGGTTGAAAGAGCAGGGCACATCCAGACAAGCAGTTTGGCTGTTGGATGTCCCTGCATAGGAGGATGAGCTGGACTAGAACTAGAACCTACGTCCTAAATTCAGAGTGGTGCAGGTAAATTTTGTCTAGTGCAGGTAATTTTCCAGTGCAGGTATGCAGAAAAAAAAAGCATTTTGAGCCCTGTTCAGTCCTTTCAAACAGAAAAGTACTACCTTTTTGATCAATATTTGGAAAAAATTTATCTAACATATATAGGGCAATATCAGGCCAAGGGTCTGCAAGGTGCTCTCTCACCTGTAGTACTGCAGTAGCTCCGCCTCCTCCAAGAAGGAGTACAGGTCCTTCACACCCGACATCCTTCTGCCTAGGGTGAAGATTTCTGGAACACAACACAAAACTTTCATTAACAAGGGTTCCAAGATCTCTAATCTCTGTGAAATATTTAAGAGTTATTCATACTAATATAAAATAGTCTGTCCACCCGACATCCTTCTGCCAAGGGTGAAGATTTCTGTAACACAACACAAAACTTTCATTAACAAGGGTTCAAAGATCTCTAAACTTGGTGAAATACTTAAGAGTTATTCATAATTGTTTAGAATACTAGTAGTCTGTCCACCTGACATCATTCATCAGTATTGTTACACTCTTACAATTAGGCCTAAGTGGATAGCCAAGAGTCTGATGACCTTTAGCGCATCTCTGACCTTGTGTCACCGTACACAACCTTCTGACGACTACTCCTGAATCCAACAGGAAACCCCACTGCCTGGAGTGTACATTCTTTCACCCTATCTGCACACAAGGCAGCGGCTGTACAGTAGCCAGACAAGCTGTCCTGAATGGCTCTATGGTACAGGACTACTGGAGTAAGACTGCCCCAGGGTTGGGGACTGACGGCCGTTTTGATGGCACAAGACAATATCATCCGGAACACCCTACACACAACAAACACTGGTTTGTCATGGAACAGCCAACAGGCAATAAGACATAGCTTTGATCTAATGACTTAGGACATTGAATATTATTAGTAGAGTATGACCAGGGCTTGTAATTACTTTTTGGGAGTAAAGGCACCGATATGCCTTGTCTAAAATCTAGGTATTTAGAAAAAAAAGCAATCTGGAAAAAAAATAGAAAAAAAGAGGTCCCTTTTCTCGATTTGCTGGCAGAATCCAGAAGTAGGCATATTTGACATGTGCTGTTACAACACAGTTTTAAGTTTTGAAAAATTTCAATGAAGCCAAACAAGTCAAACAATCAATGAATTTCTTTTTCAAAAACTGTCACCATCAATATTTCCGGTTGCAATATTCAACATTACGAAATTTCTAATATAAAGTGGGTCTCAGTAGATACACAAACTGTAAACTCAGTTGTGAGCTGCTGCCAACATAGATGTGCTAAGTGATAAAATTGAACCCCCTTGGGTTTTATGGACTGCAAATGGGATTTCCTTAACTCAATTATGTAAATATAAACCTCCTGGAACAGACTCTTCTATCATGGAAGCTGAGCAAAATACAAGGCATTTATTTCCTTTGCCAAAAAAGAAAGAAGTAAAAGAAGGAAAGATGCTTTCCTTCTCTCTACAGATAGAAATTGTACAGTGGAAACAGAATACCAAACTTCTGTAGGTTGTAACTTTCTGTCTTCAAGCACTCCAGATGGCAGCCATCACTAATGGGGCTACATTGGGAGTTATTGCCTGATCTGAACACACGTATATTACCTAATGTCAACCTTAAACAATTCAGCGCCCCCATTTTCTGCCAATTTCGTCCTGGCAAAATATTTGTCGGCAAGATGAGAGGGAGCAGAGTCAGAGTGATGGTGTGTTTTGACCAGTGGAGTTGGAGGGTAGGGACCTGGGATCAGTGGGGGGAATACCAGACGTGCTGTTAGCAGGGATTCCTATTGCTAATGTTTCAACATGCAGCATATTAACAGTCAACTTCAAAGTTTAAGTGTTAATGCATTCCAGATACATGTACAGGATATGTATGTACAAGCTTTGGACTTTTACATGTCCAGATATGTTTATATTCATGCACATAAACTTTATAACTGTAGTTATACATACATACAAACAGTTGTTCCCTTAGTCATTGATGTTTGTGCTAACTGAAACTTACCTGAATTGTATTACATAATTATAATAAGTGCCTTAGAACAACCGGGGTACATCATTTTTCCAAATACCAACAAAGAGGAATAAAGAGAAATATTTGAAAACCGACCGTTCTGAAGACTGAAAGGGACGAAATAAAGATTAAATCTCAATGTTTGGTGTTGGACAGAAAACAACATTGAGGAGAAATTTGGTAACAATACAGTCATATTCTTTCCAAACAGCTGTGTTACTTTTCCTGTTGTATGACAGCTCACAGGAGTTAAGTCTACTTCACACTTACTGAGGTTACGTCTTCATGGTCAAACAGGAAGGTGAAGTGCCAAACACAAGTAGCAGATGGCCATGAGGCTGGCTACAGGGTCATGGCTGGTTAACCCTCGAAAAATATTATTCTTGACTGTTTACAAGGTTAGAGACTGTATATACATGTTAAGGTGGCAATCTTGTGTGACCTGTACAAAGGTATAAAATTGCTCTAATAACAATTTTTCTTTCTTCTGGTACTGTAATTTTATTTCTTTTTGCTAGACATATGATTTTGCAGTAGATGGGGAAAAGAGATTTTTACACAGTGTTTTAAACAAGTTCTCGATTCTGTAGTAAGTACAATTGGAAAATATGGAAACAATTATACGGAGATGTCACTATGAACTATTTGCAAAAATACATAAAAACTATCTAACCACCACTGCAAATGTTTGAAAATTTACAGTATTTCACAATTGGAAAATCAGACCAGTGACAAAGTCCTTTTGTGGTGACCACTTGAGAAAGTTTACAAACAGTCAAAGCAGACAGATGGTCACTATAGTTAATTCTTAATGCCTTTAACAGTGGGAAAAGCGGCTACAATGACAAAGTGGTCACTAGTACTACTAGTAGAGTACAGGTTTGACTGAGCCTACTAGTACACTTTAGACAGTTGGTAAACAAGCTTATGTCAAGTTTCTCTACCAAAAAGCTCAACAATTCTAAACCATGAGAAAAAACTACAACTTAAGATTAAAGAAAGTTGAAACAGTTCAGTATTCTCCACAGCTGTGTAAGTTGTAGCTTAAGATTACCAAGTTGTTAACAACTTCCAGTCTCTCCATGTAAGCCTCTGTACACAGGTGCAGAGTTTCACCTGTCCCTGAAAGGTATTCAGCTGGACAGGTTAACTAATCACCTGATCCTACATTGTAACTTATGCAAAGGGGGGCGGGGGTTGGTTGGTGGTGTTACAAGTTACGAGTGTCATAATAAATCATGTGGATGAAACAAAGAATGTTGTGGTCTGAGGTGATTTTTTCCCCATTACAGGTGACATTAACTTTTTAATAATCTCTCAGAATACAAACCTACAATGTGCATCTGACACATGCTGTCTTCAAGATTAGCAAGAAAAGATATTCTGAACATGCAATTTTGTATGTAGAAAATGTTAATGAATATACTGACATCGTTTTTGCATGTAAACATTTTAAAAAGCATGTAAAATTGTACAATGTAATTTGAATCCACATGGAAAGGTTCTACCATGATATTCTGAGAAAGAAGAGACATCTTTGGAGATTTCCTATAACCAGACGGAAACAAACACATTTTGTTTACATAAACATCTACTTATCTACATGCAAGAAATATAATACTAGTCTAAGGTCTTAGCCTCTGAGTAATCTTTCCCATGGTGCGAGACTTGGAAAGTTGAAAAGCAAAAACAGGGTTGGACAAGCCCTCTAGCCCTCTAGTCCCAGGCAAGTGCTGATCAGGCAAGTGCATGTCCTATCCCCCTTGCCCCATTGGACAAGTAGGATTTTCCATGAATGACTTGTTACTTTTCATAATCATGGCATCAAGCATTGGTCAACACAGAAAATACAGCCAAATCAAAAATGATAATAGAATTCTATTGCTGGAAGCTAAAACACATAGGAAAATACTAATATTACAATTTTGAGCAAGTTAAAAGTTACTTTGGGCTAGTAAATTTTCAGGTACTTGCCCAATAGGACAAATGAATGTCAGAAAACTTGTTAAACCCTGGAGAATGCAGCAGGGTTTAGCTAATACTTGCCCAAACAGTACTTGAGCAGAAGATAAACTAAGCTGATCCCCTGGATGACAGGTGGGTTAGTCCCAGAAATATGAGAAAAATACAGGCGGACCACCCATGGGTAAAGATGGGCAAATATAGAACACTGTCAAAATGTTGGCCAACAAAATCATTGCCACTGACAACTCACAAAATTTTGAGAAAGTCATGCAAGTTCACTAAATACAAATTCATTTTTGAAGGTACCTTAAAAAATTAATTGCCTCCATTCAAAATCAGTTTTCACCAGGTACAATTATTATTATTTCTGGCCAGACTGACTGAAAAAGTGCAATAATACGTCATGTATGTTTTCTTTTTCTTAAATCTGGAGAGCCACATATTTGCGTGACTCTTCTCCCAAACTCTTGAAAAACGTCCAAGAATGAAGAGTCTACCCAAGTATTTCTGAACGCCGCCCAAAGACAACACATTCCAACTGTCTTAAATAGGGGACTGCATTCACCCTTTTCCGTGAAGATGGCTACCTTAAGTTAACTCTGTAATTCCAAGCGTAATACCAAGGCTGTCCTTCTGAATTTTGCACAAAGCAGCATTGCAACCCCCACCCATTAAAACCCCTTTACTGTAAAAGAGAAAATATCTTCAGTGGTTTTATATTCACATTTTCAGTGGTGACTTCTTCACTGCAATCTTAAAACCACCACAAAAATTTTGGTTCTGTCTTCTTCCTATATATATATATATATATATATATATATATATATATATATACTTCCAAACTTAAATCTACCCTTTTCTCGCTACTGCGAGATTTTATCACAACAAACTTAAGGTAAAATGATTTTCCCCCTTACAGTTTCTCCTGAAGGGTGCTCTGAGACTTGTTAGCAATGTCTCCAAGCAGGTTGTTAGGAATGGGAAGAACTCCCTGTGCATAACACCAGAAATCCCTACAAGGAATGTCTTAAATTGAATCATCTAAGCCACATGGCACAGACTGCAGAAAAACAGGGATTATGAACTCCCATCTCTTGCCAAGTCCTGTTTGCCTGGATGTCAGGGATACCAGCTGCACTCGTTCTTTGTGAACGGTTTACTTCCAGCCAGAAGACATAAGAAAATAACCTTCCAGTCTGTCCTTTCTGGAGGCACAAGGACTGGTATTTTTGTAAACTTGGTGCTTCAAGCCTTGAACTGTTAGCAAAACGATCTCAAATTTCCCTTTGTCTCCCTCAATAAGCAGTATATAGATGCAGTAAACCATCTCAGAATACTTCAGTTCCCTTTACAGCATTATATAACAAGTATTTCCTTGCTTGTAAATATTTGTAAAGATGTTTTATTCAATGTTGAAAGCTTACCTACATGTACATGTGCCTAAATTGGTCAGGTTTTAAACAGAGGTCCATTCAAACACCCGTACTAGATCTAAATATTACCGGGTGTATAAATGTGTGCAACTTCTGTCAGGCAGGGATGTGGGAATGGGATGTTAAGAACTTATAAGTACTGAAGTGAATTATGAGAATCATCAATAACCACAGAAGAAATCAAACCAACTGCATTAAGTTCCTACGTAGTTGCCCAACTGGGAAAGCTATTGTGCATACCCTACATGACAGTAAAGAAAAAGAAAAAAAATATACAAAATGAACAAATTCCAATAAAGGATGATCATTGTAAGAATGATATCAAGAAGAATGTTGGATGAATATTGTTTGTATCCCAGCAACTATACCCCTATTACATCCAGGCCAGAGGGACAGGAGTGTCAATCATGAGGGAGGGGGAGGGGGAGGACAGAGATGTGTTTGTTTGTGGACCCAAATTCCGCAGCATTGCGCCATCAAACAGCTCACTTTCCATCAACATGGAGAGTCAACTGTGCACACGGAGGCCACATCCGCTCACTTACTATACTGTGGATACATACTAGATACCATATATACCTCCCCATTTAACTGTTTTCACATACAAATCATGATGCACTGACAGAGCCAAGGTGTTATCAAGACAGGAAAGGAATTAAACAGCGCTGTTGCTGCCAGGGGATGACGATGT
>NC_049992.1:5163036-5210993 GCF_000003815.2 Branchiostoma floridae | reverse complement strand
ATCCCTACATTCCTCCATCCATCCATTCACCTTGAAGCCCAATTATATATATATTATGACATGAAAAACATCATATGACAGTAAAGCACTTATTGCCTCCTCTCTCAGCCCTGCTAACTATCAGTGCATGCATGTCTCCTGTCCATGACAGGGGCTTGTCTTATCATATCTGGGGCACTCACTCACTTCTCCAGAATAACACAGGCGGTACACATGCTATGATAAGATTCCACTGACATAAGCTGACAGGCTTTAGACAACACTCTCTCAATCAATTTCTGTTCTACATACAAGCTGCTACATCATATCTACACTGACTGCTGACTCAACACATTTCACTTCACTTACGCCACATCAATTTAACTTCTTGGTTTTCAGATCCTAAAAGAATAATGCTAGATAATGGACTATCAGTATGAAAACAGAACTTCAGAGGGAAAAGTCTGACATTTGTTCACATATGATATAGTCTTAGGGAGTGAACAGAGTCAGGTGCAAGTTTTCATCCAAGCCTTCTGTTTTATTGATGTCTATGATTGTCCATAAATTTTTCCAGTCGAATTGTTGTTGCCTTAAATTTGCAAAGGGATTTACCTGCTCGCTTCCTTTTACCAATCTCTATAATTTATTCCAAAATTTTTAGAAAGTCGATGCTTAAAAATGTAGCATACTTGCATGTAAAACACTGCAAAATTTTGTCCCACGGGACATTATCTCTTTACCATTAAGGTGTGGCACGAATCTCTTCATGCAAATGGCATCCCACTACTACAATGTGTGTACTTGACAGATACTATAATTAGCACGATATAAACAGAACCATGCTTTCCATCATTTTGGCACACTGGTAATCAGTGTGTTATGGGACCTGACTGTAATATCAATACAAGATAGTATTGTTGTATACAGGAATGAAGGGACAAGTAAATAGAGGAAGCCACTCTACATGCTTAGGGTAGTGGGAAGAAAATTCCTCCAGCTACCACTGCTGTGAGCACGACAACGATTCAGAAAAAAAATTCCTCCGCCACAAGGACACCTTTTGGTGTATTCCACCGTTGAACATGTCTAATTTTCAGGATGAACAAAAGAACAAAACGACAAAAGAATTCTCAGTAAAATTCAGCTATTTCTCACCAACTTACTACAATAACAACATTGCAGATATGATTACACACTTTATAAACAGAAATATCTATCCTAAATTATGGTCTAACTCCAATTACATTATAATTCATCAGACCAAATTATCTGAACAAGAATCTTGTAACTGAGCTCTGGGAGGTCAAATTAGATACGTGATGTCACCATGAAGATCAGGGTACACACTACTCCATAGATCCATGGCCTCAATGTCTGCGGCTGACCTAAAAATGCCATATTCAAGATAACACCTCATGCTGCTTAAGCCCTAGCCTCATGTGTACCAGCAACACTTCAGCTACAGTAGATTCAGTTATGTCTGCTACAGTTTCATTTCGGAATAAGAGGAGAAAAGGAGGTTTCTGTGGTATCTAAAATTCCTGGTTGCAACAATTCTGCAGTAGTACAGTAGTAATAGTAATACATCGGAAAGGCATACACACCACAATGGAAATGTGACCAAGGTAAATCTCAACACTTTTCTTTTGCAATTACTCACAAAATTATCCGTGATGCTCAACCAATAATAAGAAAATAGCAAACGATATCAATTTCATATATGTGGCGCAAAAAAAATGAGAGGAAAATCTCTGCAAATGTTTTCAGATTTCAAGTATATCAGTGCAGGTAGCAGGGCACGTTTCTTTTGCAACATTATCCTATTCACAAAATTATCACTGATGCTCCACCATGAATAAGAAAAAAGCAAACGGTATCACTGTGTATACGTGGTGCAAAAACAATGAGAAGGAAATCTCTGCAAACGTTTTGAGATCTACGGTACATCAGTGCAGGTAGCCGGGCGGCTTATCCCCCAACATGGGAGGAATCCAGCCCAGATCTGTTGCTGGGATGTAGATGTGTCCGGGGGTTTCCTGTACGGCTACTTGCCGGAAATCCTACACACAGTTGGCAAGCAAAGCAGCGTCAGGGACTGTACTGGAACCCCTGAAGGCTACAAGTCCCAAGTCTGCACATTTACTGTACTGGAACCCCTGAAGGCTAGTGCAAGCCCCGTTTCTGACCTAGCCGGCTAACGGCACCCTTCTGTGCCTTCTACACTACGTAGTAATTTCAAAAGATTCCCACATACCCCAACAGGCTCACACCTGAATTGCTTACCATGTGGCTTTGCTGCACTAAGAATAAGATGCCCCTATTCTGTGAAAAAATCCTGGTGAGAACAGTGAAGCCCCGTTTCTGACCTGACGCCACCTCCTGTGTCTGATACACACTAGGTAGTAATTTCAAATGAAGGATGTGCATGCTCTGACAAAAGACGAGCACGTAGAAGAAAAGATGAAACATTCTAAGAATCCTGAGAAAAGCATTTGGGCCATGTACACAGCACAAGCTACTTTTAGATTCATCCCGTTACAGAACTAGAAACTGGTTGCTGCCGACGGACGAACAAGAAGACATGCTACTTTTAGCTTCAACCCATTACAGAAGTAGAAACTGATCAACAAACCGACCATTGAATACTGAAAGAAAATATGTATATCTTACCGCCCAAACTTGCCAGGGATATCCTTCGGATGCTATTTGAACGCAGCATGGCGAATACCCTTGGTATTTATCCGCGTAGCCTCAGAAAAACAAGAGCAGAAAGGGTCTGGGACGGGTCCAGTTCAGAAACGGGTACACACTCCAACTGCAAACATAGCTGTCAGGGGGTGATATCCATCCAAACATTCAGACTTCCCTACAGGAGACCTTTATATCTCCAGCCTTGATAGAAGGTGTTTGATAAAGAGGTAGATTAACCAATCAGTGGACAGTATGTATTACTCCCCAGCCAATCACAGCTCACGAAAAGGCTTGAGAAGATACCACTGCACTTGCAGGGGTGTTAGACTATACCAAGGGCATGGTGGTTTGTATTTTGTCTTCATTGCAGTGCAGTGGCAAGCAGCAAGCAATGACGGCCTTTGAATAATTTGATGTTCCATCAACATGTTTATTACCTCCAGAAGATTGGGCAATCAGAGAATAGATCTATTTCTATCAACTGGGACACACACTAACAAATGTAAATTGCTACAATTTTTTTCTGTCATAGCAAGGAGGTTATAGGGAAACCGAACAAACGAACAGTGAAAATTAAACCATGAATAGCAAAATTTTACACTTATTAGTCCCACATGCACAGTAGATCAAAGTATCAATGCTACAAGTTATAATCTTTTCTGTCACACAATGAAATTGTGTCAAAGGCTCTAAACAAGAGCTAATAAGAATTTATGTACCTTTCTAGTAACAACATACATGTAGCAAATAATGATACATTTGACTAAGCAACGATCAGTGTTTTGTTGTTCGTAATATCTTTTGTTAACTCAAAACTAAAATAAAGTGTATAAAAAACATCTTTGACCTAATACCAATTTATTCATTCAGATACTACTAGCACATGGTTATTTTTCTGTTTTTCTGTTTCAGTAGCAGGGCATACTTTTACAGGTATAGGCTGATACCCCATCCCATTTAACATGCTCATGGCACCTCCTCAAACAAGGGACCCCATTTTCCATCCCTCCTGAAACACAGCCCTTCCCTGGATTAAACCAGGGTCTCCTAGTTAACCAGCAGCTCAATTGTAAGGCTGCTACCAGTTGAGTTACAACCAGTTGGTACACCCCACCCCATTCTAAAGGTACCCCGTGGAATTATGGAAATTGACATTATACATAATGCACATACATCAATCAGAGAAAGGCATTACCAGGTAGAGTCATCATAAGAGGATTGTAAACAGAACACCACCCTTCAGTCCCCTGTCACTAGTAACACTATCTACACCCTCCTACGTCGCATCTATTATTTATTATGTACACTTGGATATATGACAGAAGAATTGGTTTTGAACATGGACATGAGAGAAGTATTTTAGGAGGTAAAAATAGCAAAATGACAGGTGGCTAAAGTATGGAATTTCATTATGTAGACTAGCTATGTTTACAGGTTGAATAACAAAAAACATGCTGCTCTAGACTTCATAACACTTTAAGGTTCTAACAGGATTATGTTTAATCCGTCCTGCCGGCAAATATCTTGTACCCGATATGCCAGACTAGATACAATCCCACCTGTATTAAGGTTGGATCTCTCATTTCCAGTCTGGGCAAGCCAGGATGATGAAGACCAGGTTTCAATAATAACTTATGAGAACAACACTTAAAACCCTTTTTATACCAGGATTGGTCCAGATTCACAAATTCTGGTTTGAATGATCCCAACCCGATTCACTGATCCCAGTTGACTGTAATTCTTTGGAAATATCATTGCACTTACTAGATAACTCCATACTTATGACAGGCACATTTTTGTTCAATGACATATGTACATGTTTTGTATTTTATGAGTAGTTTTATAGACACATGCAAATCTATGTGGAATCTCACTGTAGTAACAGTTTATTTTAATTTTTATTGCTTTGATTGCTTTACAATTTTCGAGGCTAAATATTTCATGATGCATTATTACCTTCATGAAAAATGGAGATACATAAATTATAAGTATATGCATGTGTGTTTTCATATCTTTGCACAGCATACCTTATGTAAGTTATAATCCTCCGGTTGGATTGTGATATTTGATATATGGGTAGGTTTTGGGAAGACGTCAAGGTCAATTATGGGTCTCCTGATGGTTTTCCTTGGAACTGCAGCAGAACTTCCAGATTTTGTGTGTTTTGTCCAAGACAACCCTAGTTAGCTGTTGCATTTGAAATCTTTTCTCAGAATTTGGATGTGCATTATCATTATGGCTTGTTCATGAAACGACCAACACATGCCTTCAAACTTGATTTATGTATCTGGATACAGTCTTAGGACCTTGCCAAGGCACGATCTAGACACAGTTTTTCCCGATATCGGCGAGCCAACAACCTCTCGCCGACAGCTTTTTTTCAGCGTCTAGATGGAACTGCAATATCGCCATAAAGATATCGGGATAATTTCTCCCGAAAGATCCGGACCATTCATACGATAGCTTAGCAGGGGTCCCCGATAGCTTAGCAGGGGTCCCCGACAACTTCTGCGTGCGTGTAGATGCGTCCCCACTTCGAGAGGGCTCATTAGGCTATATAGCTGTTTATGACTGCAAGCTCCACGGGTGTCCCGCAGCCAACGTTCCAGATCCCTCCCGACATCTCCACAGATATCGGTAAAACTGTGTCTAGATTGGGCCTAAGCTTCATCCTTGTTGACATTAATAGCAGCTTGTTAGCAACAAGAGGCCAGATGGAACAGTTCAGCTGGAGTACTCCTCACCAAAGGCAAACGGTTTGTAAATGGTAAAAGAGGACCTTTGGGACAACAACCATCACTTTGATCATTTTTGGAGAAAGAGAAATAGACCTGCCCAATTGTCATGATTACCCAACGGACACCAACTTCGCACACACAACCTCAAGTATGCAAAATTTAGCTGAACCAGATTTTCTAACGACACTGAAGTCGTCCAATTTAGCGCAGACTTTGGAATTTTTGGAACTAAGCATTCAAGGACAATGCCAAAAATAGAAAAGGTGGAAGTCAGCAGTTTAGAAGTTTTACTTTGAGTCTTGACATATTTGCGATGGTTTTATGTTCATGGTAACCACTCGTGACATCACGAAAAATGTGACGTATCTTTTTCAAAATGTGTGGTGGGTGCTTTAAAGGAGGGCTCTCCCAAAACATGGGACCTCTATCTAACGTCCAATCCAAGGGACATCCCTAGCCAAAGCTTGTTATGGGTTACAACTCATTTTTACCTGAGTGGAATGAGGACAGATGTGTTAAGTACCTTTCCCAAGGGCACAAGATCGGTGACAAGGCAGGATTCGAACTCGAGAACTCTCGGTCCTGAGCCAAACAAGCTACAGCAGTGCCACGCGATCACCTTTTTGTGTGCCAGCAGGAAATGTTGTATTCTGTTATCACAAGTATCTACTAGACTAGTAAGTACAGCACACGAAACTCTTTTCCTGAAGTAATAATTTTTTGTAAATTAAACTTATTAAAGTCTGTGTATTTCCGGTACCTACGATGTGGTATTTCTGTTTCCAAGGACTTTGTGGTAAACAACTTAAGAAGGTCAAGAACGATCCTTCCAAGGGTTATTCTTGGTGACAATCCAACTTAGTGTCTTCAACTTAAAGTATCATAGCCATTAATTTGTATGTTTTCATCCAGGATGTTTATCTATTTGAAGAAACATGTCTATAGGAAAGGCTATCTCCTCTACTGTGCTAATGGTTTATAGGAGGATAGGGACTCACTCCAAGAAATTCATAGGAAAGGTTCAAACAATTGTTTGCGTAGTCACATTGTAAACAGGATACGTCAAGATTTACATTGACTGGACATTGTAGCAAGGACAGTGCAACAAATATTACAGTCTTATGTTGAAAAGAAACATCCTCCTGACTGTAGAACTGACAGTCTAAGACGTAACTTCCTGTTTAACCAAGATTCGGCAGATTTTCCTCAAGCCAACGTCACACTACTCACCTCTCAAATAGAAGTACCCCCTGGAATAAAAGTACCCCCCGGACAAATCTTCAAAATCTAATAAAAGTACCCCCTGGAATAAAAGTACCCCCCGGAAAAATACCAAATTGACATGTAAACTGTGTCCATACTACTTCTGTCCAAGAGAAGATGATCAGGTAGGTTCTTTTTACTTATTTATGCCTGAGTACCAATGGTTTTTGGTGTATTTTGGGCAACTTGTCAGCTCATATCTTTAAGATTTACCTTTACATCTTAAAAATTTGTAGTAAGTAAATAATAAACTAATTGGACATTGTAAAAACACTTATGGCAAAAATTATTTTTGGCAAACATGACTATGCATGACTACATGTACATGTTTGTAAAATAAATAACCCCCAGTTCAGAAAGAAAGCTGGACAGCTCTAACAGTTTCACAGCCTTCCAGAGCAATCCCCAGTGTAATTCCTACAAGTTAGAGCTCTTTCATTCATGCCATTCATTGTACTTCATCTATTATCTAGGGGAACAGTTCACTTGAATGCAGGGAAAGAACACATTTCAAGTTAGAAAAAGATTCGATGTTTATAGAAATACAAAAGGGTATTTTGTAATATTGTATTTCAAAATACTGAGTGGAAACTTAGAGACAATAGTAAATTGTTATTTGGCCATGTTTATCTTTAGAAAAGGTTACGGAGTAGTAACCAAAATAAACACAACTTCCCCAAATGTTTCGATCATAGACTCAGCACTGTAGCCACTCCCCCAAAAGTGTTACATGCATGAGAGACCTGAGAACTCTGTTGGAGCAAGGATAATCTTTTAGTTTTACAACTTCACAAGCAGCATAAACTAGAATTTTTTCTCTATCCACAACTTTACCTGCAAGTTGGTAAAAAGAAATACATTTTAGTGTAGAAGTTACCAGGGAAAGATCGACATATAGCTGAGAATGCGACATCTAACAGAAATGTTGTGATGGTTCCCATGCCAACGGCACAACCCTAGTAGACTTCCCAGCTCCATGATCACAGGCGGCACTGGCTCACAAAGCTTGAGTTATTTAACTCCGCCCCCTTGGAGGCGTGTTCCATTTCGGAGAGGTCTACATGGGCTGGCATCACTGCCGGCCTCAAACAATGTAAACAGAGATAAAATACATCGGAAATTTGAAGAGAACACACTTGAAACCTTTCCATATCTTTATTGGATTTTTTTTTACTTGTCCAAGATTAGTTGCACACTTCTAAATTTACTTGCCGGTTAATGTGAAATCAAGCTAGTGGGTAATTTGAGACTTTTGCCGGAAAAGCTCTCAAGCTGCTTCTCTCAAGAAAACTCCGCCCTTCAGGGGGCGTTGGTCGCACGCGCCACTGCTGACTGTCGGCAACTTTCAACAATGTAAACAACAGATTTACGTGGGGAAAATGATACTTTTTAGATAGATTTAGTGAATTTTGAGCAAAAATACTGCGGAAATATGGGCAGAAAATTCCAACTTTCAATATTTGTGAGTTCCCTGGTTAGTCAAAAAAGCCCAAATTTGAAAAAAAAATAAACGTACCGTCTAAAATAAGGACGTACCGGGTGGATTCTGAGGCGGAAAAAAATAAACGTACCGGTACGTTTATTTGAGAGGTGAGAGTACTCAACAACCTTCGATCATTGATCAGAAGGTCGCACAATTCTAATATCGCCTGAGAGGCGAGCATATTTCACAAAGGTTCAACTTCTTTAGATTGGGTAGTAACTGAAAGCATTGACCTACCACTACAAATCACACAAGGATGGAGGACACTTATGTATTAGAAATTCCTCCAATGATTCTAAAACAGTAAAAGCCTCCAATAACTGTAAGAAACTTATCCCATACTACAACTTCTATATTAGTTAGATAAGCGTTAAGTTATAGAACTGTAGTTATGTAGATGCCATACTTTGTACCCCGTACAATTGTTGTGCAATAAAACTATATATATATTGTAATATAGGAGCTGGACACATACTTTCAGTAATAGTATATCATCATCATCATCATCATCACGGGCCAGTTGCCATCACCAGGTCCACTCTCTCCCTCCAGACATCTATCCCCATAGCGTTCTTTAAATGGTACATACACATCTTGAAATGTTTTCAGAGATTGTTTTTTCCCAGTGACCTCTCAACTGCAAGTTCAAGAAACCGCAAAAATGCCTTTCTATTCCATTACCACAGTACAGGTTCAACCTCAAACTTAAAACACTTCAAAAAGCTCCTTTCCAGTTCTAACCCAAAATTAATCCCAAGGCAAATAAATAATTCTACAGCACAGGTAAAGGTAGACTAGCAATTTGACTAGTATCCAGAATAATACTTATTTATATATAATATATAATCGACTCTCAGAAAAATGGCTTGGGATAAAATCTTGCACATGCAACAGAAAAGTATGTCTTTTGTTTACTACGGTAGTGCTTGGCTTCTCATCAGGAAGACAGGTCACACACTTGAACTGCAGCATACCAAGGAGATAGGAAGACTAAGAACTAATCAGAAGCAGACTGGGAGAGTATGACAGGTGATACTCATCCTTACAACCTAGACTTTTATACTGAGAGAAGTTGTGACTTCATAATCTAACACTAACACTGGAGAGCATCAAACATTCTGGCAGAAAATGGTCAATGAACTGTCCTTGGAACATACATCCTATGAAAAACCATTGCAAGCTGCAAGGGGGCCGAAAATTAACTTCATCAAACTTCATGACCATATTGTGTCCAGGCCAAAAGATGTACACAAAAATTTGCTTCAGTACCAAGGTCATATGCCAGTGGGCCAAAAATCGACCTTGACCATTGTCTTCCAAAGTGTGTATAGATTTATTAGGACTTAGACTGATGTAATTTGTATCTTTCTTTGTTCTATATTGTCTGCCTGACCCTTACCTCGTCCCTCATGACCTCAATGAAATCAACCTGAAGGATGATTTGAGCTTCTTGAGAGTCCAAATTTTTGATGTACCAAAAAGTAAACAGAATTTTAAGTTTAGGCTTTTTTTTACTTACATGCAAACATGAACCTGTACCTGGTATAACTTTAATTATTGTACCACCCAGATAATTGCACAAAAAATGCTGGCAAATGGGGTTTGCAATAAAAACAACTTCTGTTGTACTTGAACCTGTACCTTTGTGTTCCCCCATAAAACACCAGGAATTTCTCTCTTACCACCAGGACTGACCAGACCAGGAAGTCCCTGCCAGCCTCAAGATAAACCACCTTGGGTAGGTTTAGCAAACTAACAGTGAAACTGATTAGCTAAACACGGTGTCAGAAACACAAGAACTCTGTTTGGAAATGTTGGGTACTCCTGTGGAAAGATGGGAGGATTCCTTACATTTCACTTAGATGGTCTGGTTACCATGTCTCAGTACAGCGTGTGTGTATCTACAATGGATAAAGGCACTGGTACAGGCATTGGATACAACCCTCTGATTTATGCACTTAACATTAATTTATTTGCACAATAACACACAATAACATTTACTTATTTGCATCTATATGACAATAAAACTAAGATGGCATCATCCTTACTTCTATCCTTACACTTAAAGCAATGAAAGAAAAGTCTGTGTTTTGGTTTTTCATCCTGCAAGATAAAACTTGATACACACCCTCAGAACACTTGCACACACTCGCATGCACGTACATGCACACACACACAAACTTACGCACTCACAAACACACACACACACACACACATGTGCACACACACACACACACACACGTTCACACACACACACTAACACACGTGCGCACACACTCACACACAAACTTACGCACTCACAAATACATACACAAACACACACACACAAACGTACACAAAACTTGAAATCTTCTCACTAATACCCTGTACATATCCTTCACTAACCACAAGCTAATATTGAGGTCCTCCAACTAAACCATAACACGGTGGTCCCTGCAACACAAATATACAGTAGCCCTGCCCCAGGTGCTGAAAACTCCCCCTGTGGAAGGACAGCACTATTTGTTATATCAGGTGGATAACTGTACAGACCTGTCCTGTGGAGTAACATTTCAGGGCAGGATCACCTCGGAAACAACAGAAACATAACTCAGACATATTATCCTTCCTAGGTGAACCTGGTTGTAGATATACACACATTGTTGTTGGGAGATTAGACTACAGCCTACAGCACATTGTTGTTGGGAGATTAGACTACAGCCTACAGCACATTGTTGTTGGGAGATTAGACTATAGCAAAACCAGTGAAAGTATGTAGATTATTGTTGGGTTTTTGGGTGGGCCGACCTACTCTCTCTCTGCAGCCAGGAGCTGAATTGTGGGAAGCTTACAATAGGCAGCAGTGCCTTTCGACGAGTGTTAACTCAGGTGACGTCAATACGACAGTGATTGCCCCATGTGCGGCAAGGGCACAAGATCAGTGGCACATCAATGGATTCGAACCCAGAACCTCTGGCCTATGAATCGAACACCCTGCCAATTGCTCACTGATGAGCTATTCTTCCACTGGTTGTGACAGACAAGACGGACACTATGAACAGTTGATTTGTACAAGGTAGATTTCCCTAGCTCTTTTTGATAAGTACAATGAACTGGTGACCAAGGACTTAGGACTGCAACCCTTTCCAGTAGCAACCATGTTGGGTGAGTGACACAGCCGGGACTTAAACTCATTGAAAGTAAGTCTATACATTATAGAGTAAGTCTATACATGATTTCTAGCTTAAAACAGTAATTTCTTTTATAATCTAAATAAGAACAACAACTTTTGTGCCCTTTTTCTTACACTGTAAGTTACAGTGTCTAAAATGCTTCAATTTTTCTGGCTCTTTCTCTACTGTACGAGAGAATACTGAATGACAAAGTATCAACTGAGTAAATTAACAGGGTCTCATTAACCATTATATATAGAGGAACCCTTGCATGAAGCTGTTGACAAAGATGGTCAGTATGTTTCATATCACTCCCAAACCTTGCAACAAAACAGCTGTCCTAAAAACTGCCAAAATTTGCTGATTTCACTTTGTCCCTTCACAGCAATGTCTGCATGTTTATAAATATTGGACATAGATAACATACTTTTATGTCATTTTTGTCATATTGGCCTGGATGTAGGGAAGAGTTGGCCAGAGTTGGCCTAAAACTGCCCATTATGGATAGATCTTCGTGATTTATGTCTACAGGAATCATGACCTTTTCATTTAAAATGTGGGTTGGGAAGATACTTTCTTTGAACGTGTTCCACATGGAATTTCTCTATTGCACCTCTCTATTACAAAATGGAGGGATAGATTTTGGGCCACCTTGCAGTTTGTTTTGGATTTGCCGGGACTCATATTGAAAGTAAGTCAATAATTATGTCAAGGCTTAAGAAGTTTATTTCTTTTTATACTCTACATAACAACGTTTGTGTCCTTTTTCTTACAGTGTCTAAAATGTTTCAATATTTCTGGCTCTTTCTCTACTTTTATAAATATTGGACATAGATAACATACTTTTTATGTCATTTTTGTCATATTGGCCTGGATGTAGGGAAGAGTTGGCCAGAGTTGGCCTAAAACTGCCCATTATGGATAGATGTTCGTGATTTATATTTACAGGAATCATGACCTTTTCATTTAAAATGTGGGTTGGGAAGACACTTCCTTTAAACGTGTTCCACATGGAATTTCAATTGCACTTCTCTATTACAAAATGGAGGGATAGCTTTGGGGCCGCCTTGCAGTTTGCTATGGATTTGCAGCGCAACCTTCAAATCTTTCCATCTTAAGATGGTATATTTAGTCTGTGTGAAACAAAGTCTGCTCTCTTGAGCTGTAACTGGCCCCTCCTGATGTTGGGCGGGCTGCTATAAGCGACTGTTAATCAGGCTAAAGATGGTATAGCCTGATTTAATTGCGCTTCTTTAATTGCGCTGATTTAATTGCCAACCGCGGGGAGGAGGCTTCAGGCTCCGGATAGCGGAGTTTGCGTTACACAGACTACAGATGGTACAGTATGAGTTCCAACAAAGTAAATCAATGCCCTTATAACTTGCATGATACATGTATATCTGCACCTTCCATGCTAATTTGACACGTTTACCTGTTCAAATTCAAAAAAGCTATACCTGTTGACATTACAATGATGATAAACCACTCCCAAGGACCAGACAACAAGACCAGTGGAGCCATGAAAGGTACAATATTTACCCCCATGTCTTACTGGGAGGGAAAACAGGAGGAAAACTGATGCCCACTGTTTGTATGCTGAGTTAGAGCAGGGCAGATGACAGCAGGAGATAGTGTCAGGTTCAGGACCTGAGGATCCTGTCTGTGTGCTGGGGGCAATGACCTCACTATGGGGGAAGGATAGGGACTTGTCAAGTCAGGGCTCGAAATTCATTTTTGGGATAAGGTGCACAGGTGCACCCAGGTAAAAAAAAATTGGGCGCACCAAAATATTTTTGGGTGCACCAATTGAACTTAAGTAGAATGTCAGAAAAACCTAATAATAAAACGTAGTTACAAGCTATCAAATTCTCAAACAAGTACCATGACAGACATCTTTATTATCTTTCTAACACTTAGATGTCTAGAATATGATGTATACGAGTATACTTTGATATCTTTACATACATAAACGTAAGAAAATATAGAGAAATACAGAAATGCAGAAATAATTGGGTGCACAGCTCCAATTTTGGGTACACCTGGGTGCACATGCACCCAGTATTTCGAGCCCTGCAAGTGAAGGCCACATCCTGTCTATTTCTCAAAGCTGGCACTTACAACAAAATGTATTACTGTCCATTGACAAATTTTCACCAAGCACAGTAGGGACATCTTCGCTAGATAGCTTTAAAGCTAGCTATGCAGGTTATTCTACAACAGCAAAGAAACTCCAGGAGCTAAGGAAGCTTGCAGGATGCAAAGCACAATTGAAAAGGATGAAGACAGACTGAATGCAGCTATAGGGCTTTCCAGACTATAGATGCAGAACCCAGTGACTGATGATGATGCAGGTTATTCAAGGGAGGACTTAATATTGTGGTGTTTCAAGTTTGCAGTTCAAGAAAATGCATATTTATTACACGCAAGAAAAAGATTTTGCAGTGGAGAAAAAATTAAAATAATCGCAAACATTCCAAGATAAAGAGTTTGTCGAACTGTTTTCTACTAGCAAGGGAAAAACAACATTTTTAGTAACACATTCAGCCTCTTTATCTGACTGTATATCATCTAGTATAACCACCCTTCGGCATAACAACTTCTACATCAGTATATATTTATATACGTATATGCTATAACCACCCTTTGGCGTACCACCAGCTTCTGTATCCATATATCAGGTATAAATGCCCTTCAGCGTAACACACCAGCTTCTCATGGCAGTATATAGCTGGTTATAATACAGCAAACGAACGACCTGTCATACCTAACTTTTGCACATCTACCTGTAAGCAATTGTTTAAAATTATCTAATGAGGATGCTCCTACAACTCTTAATTTCAACGACGATCACTCTAATAGTCTAAAATAGTCTGAGGGATAAACAAATATTTCAACACCTTAATCTATGACCTTTTCCAAAATCATATCCAGTTACTTGTCTTGAGTAACTGCTTTTTGGTGTATCTTATTACCAGAATGTGTCTATTAGTAACCTTCATCGAAGTACCCTAATCTATGGGTCGTAACTGTATGTTTATAACATAAAAGCTAAGCTTACAAACCTCTAGGCTATAAATAGACCCTGTACTACAGATTGATGGTACCTAGAGTTGTAAGGTTGTCCTAAATCCTTAGAGCCCACCCAACTGGTCAGGAGACGTCTCCAAGTTAGAAGAGCTGTTGCTAAGGAAACTCCAAGTAAGAGGAGCGGTTGCTAAGGAACAGGCTCTGCAACATGTCCACCAGTGGCCAGCGAGAGGGTTGGTTCAAAGTACGAATGTCTCAGTCCCTACATTATCACAGAATTAGCTGGGTTATAGCAACTTTGGTATGTTTTTATGTGACTTGCAGTAGCTATCCGTAGTACGTGTCGGCAAAAGCCTATACATGTACAAGTGCCCAGACATACAGTCTCAAAGTAAGTATATATTGTACCATTTGTTGACATTCACTATCAATATTGTGTTATTCCAAAACTCAAGAAACTGAATTTGGTATCCTACTGAAACCCTAATAACTTAAACTCCCATCATTCTGCCCGATATCTAAGGCTGCCACATAGAAATACAGCAAATTGAAACAGATTTACTACAAACACTGTGTAGGCATCCTTTCATCCTTCCAGAAGCAGGGCTCGAAATACTGGGTGCATGTGCACCCAGGTGCACCCAAAATTGAAACTGTGTACCCAATTTTTTTCAATGGGTGCACAGGGTGCACCCAAATATTTTATTAGGTTTACGTATGTAAAGATATCAAGCATACTAGTATACATCATATTCTTGACATCTAAGTATTAGAAAGATAATAAAATGTCTGTCATGGTGGTTGTTTAAGAGTTTGAAAACTTTTAACTAAGTTTTGTTATTAGGTTTTTCTGACATTCTACTTAAATTTAAGTTGTGCACCCAAAAATTTTTTGGTGCACCAAATTTTTTAAGCTGGGTGCACCAGTGCACCTAATCCCCAAAATGAATTTCGAGCCCTGAGATTGTGAGAAGATAAATGTCCACAAACACTGTAGCATTAGTAATCCACGAGGTATGTACACTTCAGATATCAAGTATTCAAGGTTCTTGAAAAAGCCTCAAAATCATAAATCCGTTTTTTCACATGGTGTTCTTTAGGGTACAATGTTTTATTTAGCACTGTGGCATAATGCTAATGTTAGGTGGTTGGCACAGAATCCAGAGATCCTGGGTTAGAGTCCTCTGACATGCCCCAAATTCACATTATTAAGGTACATACATTTAGCACATTATACGGAGGTCCCTTGTTTGCAGACAGCCACACCTTGAACAGGGAAAGGAACTTACCACACTTATCAAGAAGAGTAGGGCTCTTTCTCAGTATGCGTGGATTGATTAAATCTGTACAGATCCTATACAGCTTGTACTGTTCAGTACAAACCTGTTGTGTTATGCCATGAGGCAGTTAATTACCAGGTAATACTATGCAATACAAGCAAAGATGTTACCTTGTAATTTTGCTATTATTTGTAACACTGCTGACACGTACATCTAATAAATTATATAGTTATATTTAACATATCCACACCACAATACATTACATATTGGGAGATTTGGACTACATATGGGTAAATTTTGTACTATGTATGTAAAATTGTGTACATAGACTTAAAAGCCTCACTGGGACTTTAAATGATGTAAACTGTATCTACTTTGTCTGACCCCTGGATCTTCCCTCATGACCTCAATGAAAAGCATCCTGCAGACCAAATTTGAACCTTCATGAATAAACAAAGGTTCGAAAAAACAAAAATGTACAATCATGATATTACTATTATACCAAGAGTGATACCAAATCTAGAGTTACTTCTTTGTGCAGTCAAAACAGTAATTTGCAGCATTCCTGTCAGTCTCCTGGACCCTGTCCAACGTTGTCATGCCTGACATTGGAACTAATCACTCATGGTCATTACACTGTTCAAGTCACACCCTGCAGCATGGATGGGTCATACAACATGCAAGCTAATAAACAGCAACAGAAGTCTATTAGCAACTGATGAGTTTTAAGTCGTCCTTGTTATGTGTCTAGACAGACAGACAAAGAAAATAAATACAACCAAATCACCAAAGATAAACAAATTATAATGAATATTCCACTATATATATATATATATATATATATATATATATATATATATACAAGAAGCTCTAGTCATATGGAAGAGGGGGGGGGGCACTATACCAGTTACATACTCAATGTGGAAGTGAGAACAAGTTAGACTGTCTTAAATTTAATGCAGTTGGGCAAAACCTTAATGGTAAATTATATATTTTCTTCTTCAGAAATTCTTGATGGAGTTACTCTCGTACATTCTAAGTGACACAAAACAATCAACGCAAAGCTATTGATTAACCTATTTGGGTCAAATGAAATAACAATTGTCACAATGTCACAATATCACAATGACAACATAACGTCCAACTTTTGACCAAAAATATTCAACATTCTGACACTAAAATCCCTCCTCAACAAGAAAACTATGCACAGTGTAGAGGCCCCTCCATCATACATGCATATGCCACAACACAAGCAACAGTTGTGTGCTCAAACATGACAAATGTAACCAACCTTCTGTGTTGTCTTCCTCTATTTCCATTGTGGTATCAACTCCTCCTAAACTGTCCCTTGCTTGGACTTCTACTCTAAGCCAAGATCTCTGTGTGTCCAGTTGTGATGTAAAGATCACAGCGCGTGCGAATCAGAACGTCCAGTTGATAGAGAATCCGAACCAGCACGTAGTTGTATGGTGTGGTGTAGTGTATTAGTACAGTAGACTACATGAGTTGGTGGTAGGTCTGGTAGTACATGTAGGTCTGGTCCTTCTTATCTGCCCCTTGAACAAAGATCCAGTCGTAGGGCGTAGTTGTATGAAGTAGTGTAGTACATCCAGTGAACAGTATATAGTACATCAGCTGGTGGTAGTGCAGGTAGCAGGGTGGCCCTGTTAGCCCTTCTCTCTCTGCCCCCTCTTGGCGTCCGGTTGTGTTGTCCAGTTCAGTGTACGTGAATCAGAACGTCCAGTTGTTTGAGAATCCAAACCAGGGCGTACAAGTTGTATGGTGTACAGTAGTGTAGTATAGTAGATCAGCTGGTGGTAGGACTGGTAGCAGGGTGGCCCTGTTAGACCTTCTCTCTCTCTGCCCCCTCTTGGCGTCCGGTTGTGTTGTCCAGTTCAGTGTACGTGAATCAGAACGTCCAGTTGTTTGAGAATCCAAACCAGGGCGTACTAGTAGTTGTATGGTGCACAGTAGTGTAGTAAAGTAGATCAGCTGGTGGTAGGACTGGTAGCAGGGTGGCCCTGTTAGACCTCCCCTCTCTGCCCCCAGGGGAACATTTGGGAGATGCTAATGACTGGGGTCAGACAGGTTAGACTTACCCCAGCAGATAACTATCTCAACAGATCCTGCTTATGCTAATTTTTCTACCAGCCTGGAAAACTGCTCTCAAAACGTAACAAACACCATTAATATAAAGTCTGTTGTAGTTTAGAGCATGATTTGGGAGTAGAGAACTTCCCTGGTAGTATCAGTAGGAAGCAGTTTGTTGTGATAATATTATGACAGGCATGACAGATGAAACAGCTATGAAAACATCATCTGAAATCCATTAACCCTGTGGGTTTTGGACTAGACAAGGCAATTATCAAAGACTTCTGAAACATTTGGTGTTTTCATGGGTGTATCAGAAACCCCATTGCCAGCAACCAATCTATATCAGTCTATTAGTCTATCTGTATCTACTCTATCTGTATCTGTATCTGTGTAGCCAGTATAACCGCCCTTCGGCGTGACACATCAACGTCTGTACCAGTCTGTACCTGTATCTGTATAGCCTGTATAACCGCCCATCGGCATAACACACTAGATTCCGTATCTGTATTTGTATCTATACGATATAGTATATCTGTATAGCTGGTATAACCACAAAACAGGTATTTTTTGGATAGCTTAGAACTTAAGAAAGAAAGAAAACTTTTTGTCATTAACCTACTAAGATTAGATCATAATACTAGGCCAGACTTCAAACCATGTCTAGGAGTTCCACCCCAAATACAGACAGACTGACAATAGGAAGTACACCTGAACTCATGGGCAGTCACCTGGACTTAAAATATACACAAGAAAACACCTGTCTCTTTTTGTCCATTGTTCTGGGAAGAAATACAGTATACAACATTGTCCAGAAATAGAATGCCTAAAACTTAGTACATCAAAACATCCATGCAGCTATTTTTGAAAGTCACCCAGAAATAGCAACTTCAACTCCAACTCCAACCCAGCCTTTGCTTGACACATTACACACAATTGTCAGCATAGAGATTGCAATCTGACAGATTCTGTCGATAGAGACTGCAAGCACAGTTTCTTATGACCTCTGTCGATACAATCAGGGATTCTAGAGATCATGATCAGAGTCTGTAGCTTTCAAGATATTCATTTAAAAGACTGTCAGAACTTTTTTGACTTTGATACATGACTTTACATCTATAGATTGACTCAGGAGTTATAAATAGGAGATCACATCCAACACATCCCTTTCATATCCTGATCACGATAGTCTCTGTCAACAGAAACTCTGATCTATACCAGGAAAATTGGTGATTCTGACAGATTGCAATCTCACACTGATACTACAGTCTTCTAAAAGAAGAGACGATTTACAGCACAATAGCTACACCTATCAGGTTAACAAAAGAACAAGGGAAACAGTCCGGATGTTCCCTTCAAGTGGGAGACAATACTAGAATGTTTGGTACATTCCATCTTCTCAACCTAAAATCCCTATAATTATTATCTATCGAGTCAGTAACAGGAGCAGTGGCAAGCAAGCACTGATACATGAATAATTTCAATCATCTAAATTCTTCTGTCCATAGAACTTTGATACACATCTTACTACTCCTGGTTTTAGCATATACTGTAATTCACTTTGACTTCTCGGTACCAAACTTTAACGGTCTGAAAAAATATAAATTATATGAAAATGTATTTCCCTTAAATTTCAGCTGAAGCCAGGCCAGTACCCTGTGCTGTAAGTCTGTCTGTGAATGATAATTTGATAGTGGTCAGCAGACAATAGCTGGTTTCCTGTATGGTGTAGAGTGATGGGCATATCTGGGACATCACTTTCCGGCATGGCTTCTCCAGAAATCTGGCTGAAAATGCCAACACAAAGGTCACATACTAGTACACCCATAGCCTCTACCACGCTCCACAGGTCGCTGGAAAAATGGTAGAAATACCTGGTCAAAGATGTCAGAAAACATGCAAGAGGAGTTAGATGGCCAGGGAGTAACCAACACTCCTTGGCCAATTAACTCCTACTACAGAGTCCTACTAGGCTTTTATTCCTACTAATCCTAGTCTGTGTAATCCAAACTCCGCTGTCCAGGGCTGTAACTGGCCCCGCCCCGCTCTAGGGGGCCCGGCGGATGTCTGGCGGGCTGCTATAAGCGAGATTTAATCAGGCTATTTTATTCCCAACTTTGCCAAAGTCCCCTCATCATCAGTCATAGTCATCTGGTGTATTAAAGTTGGTGTATCAAAGTCCCCTATTCTGATAGGCTGGTAGAGACTAGTATACACAGACCATTGCCCAGACAACTATCTTTACCAGTCAAAACTGCCTAAAAAGACCACTTGGGGGATTAATAAAATAGGCAGGATTCTTGTAATGAATAAATGATTTAGTCAATGGGAAAAATCATCTTTGGGACCACCAAAATGTGGTAACAACAGACAGGTGGTCCTTATGTAGAGTTAGTCACTTTTGCAGGTTTGACAATTATATTGCCCTTTTTTTTCTGTAAATATATCATTCTATTGGTCTGTAAGACCTCAGATAAGAAGCCATATATAATGGGAGGTGTTAATTAAACAAGAAGAAGCCAGATCCAACCTTCCTGCCTCATTTACATGTCAACAGCACTTTTCTCCTACATAAACACTGCTGGTAATCGGGTAATTACATGGCAATTACATGAACAGACAAAAGCCCTTTGTGAAAAGACATTGGGTAAAAACAGACAGATTGAAATGACAAGGGCCTCTGACAGAGAAGTACTC
The DNA here is from genome assembly GCF_000003815.2 of Branchiostoma floridae. Taxonomy (NCBI): domain Eukaryota; kingdom Metazoa; phylum Chordata; class Leptocardii; order Amphioxiformes; family Branchiostomatidae; genus Branchiostoma; species Branchiostoma floridae. The sequence goes on along the minus strand of NC_049992.1, from coordinate 5,190,589 downwards.
TACCTATTAAATAGTGAATACTAATACGCCCCCTTTTGTCCATCTGAAGAACTGCAAGGCTACAGAGATACTCAGGTATACAAGAAGCCACAGTTCTCTTTAATCTAATAGTAATAGGATAACACTGTTGCTGTATCAAGGACCCAGCCTCCAATCTCTCTGTCCTAGGACTGAAGTTTGCTTGGGATAAACAAAAATTTAACCTGATTTGTCAAAAAGATCTGAACTTGGACATGACATAACATGAAGTTGAGGAATATGAACTTTGTGAGTGTTTGCTATAATTGTGTTTTCTTTACATTTATTCGTATAGCACTATAGATCATATAATAAATTGCTTCTAGTAAAGGAAACTTCAGAACTACCTCCCAACCATACACTGGTCACTTCAGTGGTCAGTTGTGTTGTTCAAGACCAGATGGACAGTCTGTCCCAAGGTGACAAATGCAGTGTGTGAAGACCAGGGGTCAACAAATGGACATTTGATTATGTATCTTTCCTCCAGCTGGAATGTGGACAATGTTGATGGCTGTGTACTCCTTCTGTGGAGTCTTAAATTTCCCACAACAAATCACCAGAGTCTTACTCCAGCTCAGCGTTCCCGCCAGGCATACGTCTTTACGTCTTTGGACGCATTTTTTTCTGGAAAGACGCATTCGGCTCGGCTGAATGCGTCCATAAAAAAATCTGAAAGAAAAGCTGACCTGTACCACCAGTGTACAAAATGTATCTGGAATCTTTACAAAAATCTGTCTTTATAAGAAGGAATCCTACCTTTACAATTTATACTTCAAATTCTTCACTTTCCGGTCATCCTAGTAGTCTGGGCATGGGGCGGAGCGGGGTACGTTTTACAACTAGCGGACCCATGTGCGACACACCCAGCCACGCGCCAGTCTGAGCTGTCCGTTGCGCAAATTAATTTTTTGTAGCCCGTGAAATACATCTGACAGTCAGCATTCTTTAACACTCGAAGAAATCTTATACAGATTTTATATTCTGATATTAACATGATACTTACTTGTCCTCAGTTTCACGTATTTGTTAAAGATTTGTGGGTAATACTAGTATTGAACAAACAAACTGTTCTGCTCGAGTGCTGCACATCTCAACAAAAGTTCTCACGCTGTGGGCAGTTGATTGGCAGTCGGTATCTTTGACAACAGGCCGCCGGCGTCAAGCAGTCAAGATTGGCCACCAGGTCCAAATCCAATCATCTTAAGAACCAATCAGCATTTGATAAATGTAATGTTACACTCTGTCATTGGTCACCGGGAAAAAAACAAAAGTTACGAGTACTAGCGCACGTGACGTTGGTATCCACCCGTGTCGTCTGGCAACTTGACTTTCTTCCCTAGCTGCTAACAATTTACTATTAAAGTTTCCCCATTTATCCAAGTTAAAAAAAAACGGTGCGCGGTAAATAAGTGAAGAATCCAAAACTATACACTTTATTTCTCATTTACAAAATTTATTTTGTTTCAAAAAGACAAAATTTGCGGCAGAAAAGGGGCCGCAATATTGTTGTCAAGCGTCGACCGAGTCGGCTGTGCACTAGCGTTGGCCTCCGTGGCACATGGCGCGGCACGCCCCCCTCCCCAGACGGACGGTCGATCGCAGCGCCCAGCACGTTGGGACGTCTTTCTGGCTACTGCTTCAAGGCTACACCGGCACAGATCACTGCCAAAGAGGCAACAGATCGTCCTCCTTCGAGTAATGTATAACGTTCTTGGTCTATTTAAAAAGAAATCCAGCCAAAGATTTCACGCCGAAAACGGGGTTACCTGAGGTCGCAGGAAACAAACGCACGCTCGTGGAAAATGACGGTATGGCCTTGTAAAACCCCACCGATTCGAAAAATTTGAGTAAAATCATCGGGAAAAATAGAAAATAAAACACAGCGCCGTTATTTTATCGTCTCGGAAAACTATTTGATGTGGGAGGGCGCAACATCGATCGCACGAGGTAGACATCTTTTTATTCAATGACGGAAAAAAATTGGCATAATTTTTCCATGGGCTGACGAACTAGCTAGAGCTCTGTTTCGAAGCATCAAAAATCCAAAATTTTCATATAGACATGTCTGGACAAATAAAACTCGGGCCAGATCACGGAAGGCTGATTCCCTGTGCTTATAGCTTTTTTAATATAACGTATTTTGATGAAGACTGAAGAGGGTGGTCGTCGATAACTGAAAATGGGAGTAAAAGAGGCAACCGACATCCAATTCCAAGTGCATGATTATCCACTCAAATTGCAGGAAATTGTGTTCTAGAGGGTTTGAAAATCCAAATTTTCCCGGGGGAGCATGCCCCCGGACCCCCCTAGAATGAGAGCGCCTGCGGCGCTCGTCTCGCGCCTCCGGCGCTCGTTACGCCCCTCCAAAATATTTGGACGCATATTTTCAGAAACCTGGCGGGAACGCTGCTCCAGCTTTTCTCTGGATCTGTGGGCCAGGGCTTGATCCCCGGGGTCGGCCCTAGTTTGGGCATGTTGTGAGGGATTGCAATCTTGGAAGCTTCCTTTCCAGTGGTGATGTAAAGCCAAGAGCTGGGCAACCTGCACCTGTGTCTTAACTTGACTGGAAGAAAGTCGCATTAATCTTTGTGGGGGGTGACTAAAGAGGGTGACCTTGTGACTGAGAGAGCTTCAGGTTTTAGCATTAAGCATCAAACCCAGAGATGTTTTCATCGTTGAAGAGGTTCATCAGTCACGTATGTTTAAGTTACTATCAATTTTCTTCGAACAATGACTGTTTATTAAAGGTAGAGAACGTACCTCCAAATTTTCGATGCCTGTCAGTACCTCTTGGACGTGTTCTCTACCTTTGATAAACAGTCATTGTTTGAAGAACATTGATAGTAGAGATGTTTCCAGCTTAATTTTTTTAAAGGATGAGATCGAGATGCCCGTACAGAGACGGGAAAATCTGGAATTGAATCTTAAGCTACAGAACCATGTTAAGAGAGAAGAGACTGTAGATCTATTTATTACCTACAGTTGACAGTGTTGTTCTGGGCCAGTTGAGACTGTTTGTTGTGACAAGTACCAGCCCAAAACCAATGGGTTCCAGGGGGACTGGCACTGTTGAAACATCACCAGATCAGTTCTTCATTTGGGGGAGACTGTACCCAGATGGACTGGACTTACTTTTGGAAACTAGGTCATGTGAGATGGGGAGCAATCTTGTCTTCTTCTTCAGTGGAAAATGAAGTAAAATGCTTTGGACTAACCCTTTTATCATAGCTACTGGTGTAACACTGCTTCCTGAGTCTGCTTCCTGAGCTGCATTACACTTGTAGCTGCAAGCACACTGGGTCATCCCTAGCTACTCAGTAACTTACCTCAACAAGTTTGTACATGAAGAGATTTGATGCTTGAAGTTAATGCATGCATGAAGTCATGAAGCTCAATCATAGATGGGGACATGGACTTTACATGACTATCTAAAATGACGATTTGAGAATTGAGAGATCCCTGAGTTACAAGGCCCATTATCAGAACTGACCTCCGTGTTGCAGACCCTAACTCACCTACCACACATACATGAACGACACACACACACACACACACTTACAGACAGACAGACAGACACACACACACACACACACACACACACACACACATACACACATGCACAGACAGACAGACACACACACACAGACACAGTCAGACACACACACACACACTCACACACTTACAGACAGACAGACACACACACACACACACATGCACACATACACACACACACACACACACACAGATAGACGGTACCAAAAACAACCTTCTTGCCTTAAGTAACTGCTGTTCATATCATAGTACATATATATAACACTATAGAAGAATCTACTCAGGGAAGAACCTACAAATGTAACCCTGTGCTGTAACAGGATAATGGATTTGTTAAGATTAACAACAACGATCTATCAGTCCCTGTGTTTTCTTGTCTGTACATACAGAGACAGTTGAGCCATCTGGAATCACCACAAGTCGTGTTTTATGGACAAATGTTAGTAAACCTTCTGGTCTCTTCACACAGAAAACAAATAAATTCTCTGGCCAGACCTCCATGTTAGACTACTGTGAAGCTTGAAATGTTTGTGATTGTCTCAGTTTTTTCCAGAGACCTGTCCAGACGAAGTAGCGTGCATAGTCCAGTGGCTATTAGCGGCCCTGCACTTAGAACCTGAAGCCATTAGTTCAATTCTGACTGTGTCGCTCAACCGACATGCACGCTACTGGAAAGGGTTGCCGCGCCTAGGACGGGGCGTAAAGTTGCGGTCCACTGTTCATTGTGCTTGTCAAGGACGGGAGAATTTTCCTAGTATAATAATGAACCTGTAAATACTGAATATAGCATCTGTCTTCTCTGTCACAACAAGTGAAAGAAAAGGTCTTCAGTGGGCTTAACTGATTTCACTTTCAATTTTTTTTCACTGCATAATCGTGGTACCACAAAGAAGCATTTCCATTGTTAGGTGTTACTACTGTACTTCAGAGGGTTTTTTTTTTTACCTCCAACTTGAAACAAACTCCATCCCTGTTTTTCAAGTCCCTTTGAAAAATTCCTGACTTTACAGTAAGAGCAGGGGAGACATGGGATTCTTCCTGAGATAGTCTGGTGAATCCTTCTCAAAACACTGGCACTAGGGTTGTATATATAGGTAATCTACGGCATTCCCACAGGACTTTACAGTACCTTAAATCAGAGGGATGTTTTCCGCTACCTATGTTATACATGTAGTCAACAGCTTTGCTTTGTGATGTCCACAAAAGGAGGATAGTTTATCTTATATTTATCATTCTAGTTAACATCACACTGTATACTGTACATAAATACATTGGTTTAATTTAATTAAAGAGAATCACCATATAGTGTATGGTCTGTAGCTGTATCTAACCCATGTCAATGCTTGTGAGATGTTTTGGAACTTTGCTCTTCAGAAATGATGCCAAATTGCCAATGTTTTATAAATGGGCAAAACCAATATTTCTTGCTGCAATGCTTGACTGTTGCTAAAAAAAAATCAGAAGGTTTTGTACCAATTAGAAAATGGACAGAATCAGCAGGCAGTCACACATTTTTGGGCTTGAATCGTCCCAAAAAATAACGACTAGAAAGAATGGGATAGATATGACAACTTCACTGTAACACAAGAACTTTCTCTCACATCTTTTAGTCCTGTTGTGTCTTCAGTACCAGGAGTTTGTAGCCAGTAGGGATTCAACCTAATCTGCTCTGATTCTGTGTGACCTCTTTATTTCTTTTAGACCCGTTACTCCATAATCTTACAGAAATGTTGACAGAAATGCGATACAATAATTGAAGGATATTTTACACTCCTACGCATGGTATAGATATCACTACTGCTTTATATCTGTGGAAGAAATCAGGTATATTCTTATACAAATATACTAGGATATCATATAGACCTGGAGAGAGTAAGCCGACAGGTGCACACTGAGAACAAAATTCTCAAAAGCACCCCCTAACTGAACATATAGAAACTGCATCACTCACAGCTGTAACAGACAAGCAAAAAAGAATTCTTCAATCCTTATTCTTCAATAAGGCTAAGAAAGCAACAGAGGGGTTGAATACCGGAGAAGTGTTCACATGCACTTTCTGTGGAAGAGGTTGCCGTGCCAAGATTGGACTTGAGGCACCAGAGGCACTGCCAGGCAAGAACTGTAACCAGTAGCCAGTAACTGACTGAGCTGTTGACCGTCTCCCGAGACGAAAAGAGCCGAAGAAGAAGAAGATTCTTCAATCCTTATTCTTATTCTTTGTACAACTTCAATTTCAATTCACTGATGAAGAACGGTGGACACCGTTCGAAACGTCTAATAAAAAAATTTGATATGTATCCAGAAGTAAAGACTGAATCATCTTTGAATTCTGAATTCTTTGGCAAGCTACTATGAACATGAACAATTCAGCCGTATCATAACATACATTTTACCTACATAAACTATGCGCACTTGTTGTACAAGTAACAGAATAAAACTACAAAGGTAACATCTGCAAGCGAATACATAACATTTACCTTCATATGGTCTACTGTCTAGCCTAGTCATGTCTAATCATAACAATACTGTAAATGTATTTAAGTTCGCGGGGATTTAATTTCGCGGGAGCGGAAAAAAGGACTTTTCGCGGTGGATTTAAGTTTGCAGTAACACCATAGACTGTAATCTAATATCATAATAGAAAAATTTTCGCGGTGGTTTTAAATTCGCGGTGAAGTGGTCACCGCGAAAACCGCGAACATTAATCCGCCGCGAACATTTCTGAATTTACAGTATTACCATCATCGACTTCCGCAACGTCCAACCCTAGCAAGACAGGGAACAACGGACTCTAAACCAGATAGTGAGTGAGTGAGTGAATTCTTTCTTGCTCAACATGTAATATTTCCATCATCAACATACCTAATCCATAAGTCTGTGTAACATTTGACGTACCTCTACATGTAAGTGTGCACCTCCCTCATCAGTGTTCCTTCTGTACTGTCTGATTCTTGTCACCTTTTCAGGTAAGGTGTGTTGACAAACTGGTCTTCGACTTGGAAGCACCTTTTTCTCATCTGCCAGTCAATCAGCAATCACCTGCGGAAAAACAAAAGACAATGGAGTAGGGTTATTTTCCCAGGGGAGTGAAAGAAGCCAACTTCCCTCAACCGAGACGGGGGCCGATACTGACTTCCAAGCACCTTTGACCCATTGCTGATGTCACACTTCCGGTCAGGATGTGTGACATAGGCTTTGGGTCATTTCAACTTGATAAGGATCAGAGGACTGATCGAAAGCTTGTTGGTAACCGCTTTCTAATGTGTATGAGAAAGTTCTTTATGAGGGTCTGCATGGGGGGGTCTTGGTAACGCTTAACGGTGAATTCAGGAGGCCCGGTAACGGTTAACGGTAAATTCAGGAGGCCCGGTAACGCTTAACGGTAAATTCAGAAGGAGTTACAAAACATAACACCGTTGAAAGTAACATTGACGTGCATTCCTATTCATACAATGCTAGAGTAGTTATATCAATGGGGGAAAATATCTGACTAATGACAAAGCAAAAGGCGCCCCTAAATATTTTCACCATGTCATCGTGAGCGCCAAAGGCGCCAGCCGTCGCAAGGAAGGTCCGGAGAAACCTCATTTTCTGCATTCTAGGAGTACTTTTTGCCCGAAACTAAGCTAAGTTTACACTGAAATCTGTATGAGTGATAAAGTTTTTGAGGGCGACGCTTCCGCAACATATTTCACCCTGTCCAGAGCCGAAGGCCGGAAGGCTCGGAGAAAATTTTGAAATCTAGACCATTTGAAACGCCATTTCCTGCATTTTCCGGGGTTCTATCTGGCATTTGACTTCGTGTGTATAACGGGTTACGAAGAATTTCTTGGTAACGCTTAACGGTGAATTCGGGATAACAAATAACGGTTAACGTTGAATCAAAACGACCAATAACGCTTCACGAAGAATATACCGATAACGATTAACGTTGAATTAGAGCGGGTTGGTAACGATTAACGGTGAATTAAAATGGCTCGTAACGCTTAACGGAAAAAGGCATGCAGACCCTCCTTTATGTTTGGGACTGCATTGTTACAGTGCCACCTAGCTGCAGTAAGTGGAAAAGCACTAGTTAGTATTGCCCTGATGAAGGTGACAGATATGGTTACCAAAACATTTCCTGTGAATTTATGTCTTTGTCAGGGCTGTCTCCAAATTTTTTTTTCTGTCCCTCTCATTGTGAGCCAATGTCATTTTAAGCTTATGAAGACACATTTTCATAAGTCAATTTTATGTACTGAAGTTCAGATTTTTTTGACAGATGGAGTGAAATTTTTTGTCTGTATCTGTATCTATATAGCCGGTATAACCGCCCTTCGGAGTAACGCACCATGCTTCGCAGGCACGTGGCGCGACAACCAGCAAATTTCCGTCCCAGAACGAATGGACAGGTCCTGGAGACAGCCACAGTCTTGACCTCCTTATCCAAACGAGAAGGAGTTTTGGAAACTTTCCTCCAAGTCTGTTTTAAAAGCATTGAAGCTAGACTCAACTGTATGTGATAAAAATCAAAGAAAGAACAACCACTAAAGATGTTGTCTTTTCTGCTGAGTGACAGTTGAGATCTAAAGAATCCTTGGTGCTTAACTGTAGCTCTTGGCCGCGCGACCTCAAACTGCTTAGAGTCATGTTTTCACAAAGACTGAACTGTCTAGTCTGCCCCAGTAGACAGTACTTAGTTCTTGTACTTGTAAGGAGAATGCCAGCAATGTTAATTTAGATCGCCATGCCATGATGCGCTAGAGATTTGGCGAGCCGGCAGTCTGTTCTGTCTGAATAGTTGGAATCGTGACTGCATCACTCACTGGATTCACAGACATCATTTTGATACTTAGACGTTGATTCTCAATTGATTTAAGTTTGCAGGTACTTTTGCAGTAGTAGGGCATTTATCATGTTTTCTTAATTTCATATTAAAACAATAGCCAAGTATTTGCATTGGTAAGGACTTGTTTTCAAGAAAGAATTCTGTGCCCTTGTAAAATTGTAGAAAAGTATGAGGCAACTACACCTCACGAAAAGACCTCCTAATGAACTAAAACCTACAACTGAGTACAAGCTTGACACTGGCACAGTGAGAATCACAAGAATGGCTATGAAAATACACAGGAGTTAACACTGGGCAGGAATGGTATGAGAAAGATGGGAAACATTTTATGTGGTGCTTACTGAAAACATAGTCTACATTTCTCATACGCGTGGCTTCGGGCAAAACTTTGACTCATAAATAGACTCATCATAAACTTTTAACATTACAGTAGTTACACGGCGCAGATTGTGTATACAAGTACGATATTCCTAGATATAAATCATTTAGGTACACATGTGCAACAGAGGCAACAGCAGAGAATTGAGAACCTTATAGTACTATTGCAAGACTAAAACCAGTGGTAATAATCATAGACCGAAAACAATTTATATAGTGTACTCATTAAATGTTGGTAAAAGAGTTACAAGTTGATGACAAATAACTTACATGTACAATTTCAACAGTAATTGCTGTTGCAGTACCAGACACAGCCACTAGGGCAAAAATTTTAAAATTTCTTTATTTTACTACCAGCATACTATAGTATATAATATATATCATAAAGATCCATCTATTATGTTATTTACAAACAAGCAGACACACACACAAACACAATCATACACACAAACATACACACACAACTGGGCAAAGGTGGAGAGTTCTAGTTTCCAGTAAATTGTTATTCAGATTTCCAACTTAAACAACACAGCCCCAACATTACAGTCTGAACTTGGAACAGGTAAACATCTTTAAAAATACATACAGGACTAAAAAATATTTCAAGTTCACATTACAAAACCACTAATACAGACTTGACTTACCTATATGCACAGTTGGGAAGTAAGAGTTCTGACTGTACAGTTATACTTATGGACCCTGCAGAATGCCTTGGCACAGTTTGACAGCATTCCTGAAACTGTCCCAAGGAATCCCAGCTCCTGCCCTGGGGTTTGTGGAGGCTGCATGACTCCCAGCTAAACAAACCCAGCCTAAGTAATGACCTGTCAGACATGTTGTCCTCACGCATACTTGTCTCTTTTTATTGCTTTGCGTAATGTACTTACTTCCATGGAGGAAGAAAGTACAAGCTATAGCTAGACAACTTTGCTGCATGTCTTTGTCTTCTGGAAGATAACCATAACCAAATGTAATTCAATCTGCACCACACATCCCTTAAAATACATTATGAATTGTAATCTGACAGCCAAGTGCACCACACAATCAAAATGGATACTGGGAAGTTTCCAAGTACAAACAGAATGGTGACATGAATCAAAAGTGCAAGGATGCCCCCTGGCAAGCACAAGCAAAACTGCAATTGCAGGTTGATCCAAAAAATGCAACCTGCTATCATACTCCTTAGTGAATTCCTACATGTACATGAAATGTACATGAATTTTCATACAAAAACTACTTAGAGGTTAACCTCAGACACATCACAAAGTCTGACACTTTTTTTGATAGATGAGAGAACCTCATACACATCTGACTCGTTTGTGCCAGTTTAAGGTATGCGTGCTGGACCATACTGTGCATATTCATGCACTACCTAAATCAGACAAAGTGTATGATGCGTATGACTGTGTAAAAAAAATACAGACTTGATATACACGCTTGTGTGACTGCACCCAAATAACTGAAAGAAAAGTATTAAGGGCATTCGTGTAAATCAACATGCTTTGTCTGCTCCGGGCACATGACTGGCAAAAACTACAGCAAATATTTGACTCTCCATTCATTTCATCAAAGCACAAACCTTAAACACTTGTCACATGACAAATGTGTGGTAACAGCAGAAAAAATTGACCACTTTCAAGTTTCCTTTCTTCTTCTTATTGCTGACAAGGACTACATTTCTAAATTCAGGATGTTTTACAGACTGCGGTATAGTTGACTATCCCAAACCCCAAACAATATTTGCACAATCAGTCCAACTACAATCCCAAAACAAAATCATTATATGCAAGTTGTACATGATCATGCAAGTTATGACAGAGGGTATAGTATTTTGTATAATGTGAACATAGTATTTTACTGAATTTCTACAGGCACACAACTTTTTCTTATGTATGATACTTGTATTCACATTCATCAAACTATGACTGTTTACAATTTCTGACATTTTCAATCATTCACTCACTCACCACCCATGACCGCAGTGCTTGTATGATCCATACTTCCTAAATTCAGAGTGGTGCAGGTAAAATTTGTCTGGTGCAGGTAATTTTCAATGTTACCTGCACCAGTGCAGGTAGGCAGAAAAAAGTATTTCGAGCCCTGTATACATACATGTATATCAATCTTGCTATCATCACACTTGATTTATATTCGCATATTTGCAGTGACCACCACGATATGCATTTGCAATGTATTACTGCTGAACTGTTTTAACAACCTAAAATGCCATGAAAACCTTGTTTGCTCCTTCTACTGCGAAATCAAGTCACTGAAAAAAATAACTGAGCTAACAGTATACCGCAAGCAAAGAAATCAAACGATAAGTAAAATGACACAGTAGCAATTTTGACCTGTGCAATTATTGACAGGTACTTTCAAGTTTTTGGCGACTCTTTTGAACACGTGGATTGTATTACATCATTCAGTTACATGATGAGTCACACCTATTATTGTCACTCTCTATATAGATCTATAAAAGGCAGGGTTCAACTTCTAGCTAGTGCATTTTAGCGTAGTGGGCCACTACGCTAAAATTTGTGCCCCCTACGCTAAAACAAGGGCCACTACGCTAATTTTTAACTAGTGTAGTGGTGCTTTGCTGTCATTTGCTTGTTCAACAATGACTAATCAATGTCTGAACAATGAAAAATGATGATATGCCACTCAAAACTGACACCAAAATCCTAACTTTTAACTCTACATCTTCAAATCTCACCGTGGAAGGACCAAGACCCCCCTTCCACACCAATCTCCTGATTAGTCGCTTCACTACCATGCCATTCCCACTACGCTAAAATAAAATCCTGGCTAGAACCCTGAAAGGTACATACAGACTATCTAAACCTGAGGGCTTTGAAACTTCAACTGCAAACTAGAGTACTCAAAAGAAAAGAATTAAAAGTAATAAGAAATAATGGAAAAATCTAAATTGATAAGAAGTAAAAATAGGGATCAATAGTTCAGCAACAGACAAGATTTTAGAAAATATACAATGAAATGAATATGCTATTCACAAAGGATGCACATTTTGTATCCAATAATGACTTGAGATAAAGTTTTCCACAGCTGTCTCAAATTACACACAACTTGTAAGTTGCATGTGAACTCCACCTATGGGAGAAACACCAATGAACTAGTATACAATGATGTCATGGCCTTAACTTCAGCCCAGACCACACCCATATTTATCAACAATCTTCACCATTCAGGGCTCGAAATACTGGGTGCATGTGCACCCAGGTGCACCCAAAATTGGAGCTGTGCACCCAATTATTTTCTGTGGGTGCACAGGGTGCACCCAAATATTTTCTTAGGTTGTGTATGTTAAGATATCATAGTATACTTGAATATATCATATTCTTGACATCTAAGTGTTAGAAAGATAATAAAAATGTCTATCATGGCACTTGTTTAAGAATTTGATAGCTTGTAATTAAGTTTTATTACTAGGTTATTACTTCAATTTAAAGTGGTGCACCCAAAAAATTTTTGGTGCACACAATTTCTTAAGCTGGGTGCACCAGTGCACCTAATCCCAAAAATGAATTTCGAGCCATGCGTATTTAAACACCTGGTCAGATTCATGGTGGGGTCCATGGCTTACACACCTGTGTTGTATTTTATCTATATCATGCCAACCCCAGGAAAACTCAAGTTTATCGCCAAAAAAAAGAGCAAAATATGAGACATCAAGTGTACATCGCGTCAACAACTTAGTCAATTCGAACAAAAGAACCGGGCAAAGGAATAAAACAGTAACTTGCATCTTTGACAGTGACCCACTGAACCAGGTTCGAATCATTCAAATCGAACTATGGAGCCCCGGGCCGCACCGTAGCGGACCGGTCGGAACACCGATATCGAGCGTAAATACAGGCCAGATATGATTTAAATGCAAACACAACCTTAAGGTGGCTGCGCTTCAAGTACAAGCTCTGATTTACAGTACAACAATCAGTACCGGCGCAGGGTTCTAGCTAGTGCATTTTAGCGTAGTGGGCCACTACGCTAAAATCTGTGACCCCTACGCTAAAATAAGGGCCACTACGCTAATTTTTAACTAGTGTAGTGGTGCATTGCTGTCATTTGCTTGTTCAACAGTGACTAATAAATGTCTGAACAATGAAAACTGATGATATGCCACTCAAAACTGACCCCAAAATCCTAACTTTTAACTCTACATCTTCAAATCTCACTGTGGAAGGGCCAAGACCCCCCCCCCCCCCCCCCCCTCCACACCAATCTCCTGATTAGTCGCTTTGCTACCATGCCATTTCCACTACGCTAAAATAAAATCCTGGCTAGAACCCTGCCGGGGTATACCAACCTCTTCTCCTTCGTTATCATGCTGACAAAGGGCACAAGCAATCTGACATCTGCCGGCACTCACCGCCATAAAACTCTCATTAGAACCCTGCAAACGTTATCACGGGGAACCACTTCATCTACGCTGACAGTCAGTACCAATACTGTAAATGCAGAAACTTTCGTGGAGGTTTTATGTTTGCAATTTTTGCGGTGGTCACTTTACTTTAAACTTTTTTATTTTATTTTTTTTAACTAGTTTTGCAGTATTGTAGTATACAATGTCACAGTATTATGTATAATAATAATGACATGTTTAAGGTACTTGAGCCACGGCAAAGACACACAAATACTTTCACCACAGTTTATAACTATAAATGCATTACGCGGGATGCCACTACAGCAAACTCAAAGCCACCGCGAAGGCGCAAACACTCCATTTTCCCGCTGCCGCAAAATCAAATCCCCGCGAACTTAACTGCATTTACAGTATGTCGACCTCTGGGTCCATCATTGCAAAATGGTACAAATGGATACACCAGTCAATTACAGGTGAGCGGACGTCATTCTGAAACTCGATTCTAACTGATTAGTGCTTAAGAGATCCTATTACAGGACATACCTGGTAAAAATAGTTTGACAAAACATTACTAGATATAAAATTACATCACGTGTTGATTGTCAGTCGCCTCTATTATACCATAAAGAAGCTATTGATAATATGACTTTATTGTATAACAGGTCCCAAAAATAGAAAATCTATTACAATACAAATGTACACACAAAGGTTAACCATTCAGTCTCAGGGTCAAAGCTTCAAGTAACAAAAAACTAACATAGAACAATACCACAGAAGGCTACTTTAAATTGGTGACTTATTTAGTTAACTAGTAAACTAGATACCAAGGCTAACTTCACGAATACAGCTAACAATCATCTTAGTTTTTAACATTTCCAGTATGAAGATTGAACTTGGCTTTCTCGATATTTCAACTTTTGACTTTCCATATTTCATAGTTCATAGCAACAAACCAAGCAATACTAAAAGTCTTATCATTGTCTAGCATCAAAAACATGTTTGTGTATAGGAGAACCCTTTCTTACACAGACAATAAAACTCGAACAATTGCACTAAAAATAAACCCTTCCAAACTAACAATCACTTGAGACCACCAACACCAGTAGAAAAATACCTTCAAACCTATAACCTACAAAACGACTAAAGCAACGATCGACGAAGTATGAAATTGAAACCCTCCAGACCATATTTACAAGGATTCGCCAGCTGAAAAATGTATCCACCACTTTGCAATTGGTACAGTAGAATGAGCAGCAATACAAACAGTTAATACACCAACCTGTTTGTAACTAATGTGTCCACAGAATTAGACCAGGAAACCTCTCAGAGTTCGTTACCATCCCAAGGACTGCAATGTTCGCCCCTCCTCCCCGACACAAGCCATTTGAAACGAGAAGTATGCATTACTTCACAACAGCACCCGCAACTGAAACCAGAGTGGATAGCATGGTTCTAAACTTGACTGTTGCAGTACAATAGCGCTCCACATCGCCCGCCTGCTTTACATGTGCTCAGCTGTTGGCTGCTCAGCTGATGTCATGCCTTTGGAATTTCCCCATGACAGACCGGTCTATTTCTGTGGAGGGGGGGCAGGTCAAAGTCTAGTAGACAAAATTACGTTGTATGTGCCACTATGCACGATTATGCAAACTCATGTAAGTAAAGTAATCGTTATCAAATCTTTCTCATATAATAGACATACTTTGATTTTTTTGTATTCATTGTGTGGTCTACTACCAGTTCAAATATGCATGTGATTGTATTTAACAATTAAAGGGCTGAGAGGAGATGACAAAAATTCATTACCAAAGTCCCTCAGTACACATTACATGCAGATAAAGACAGATCATACAGTCACTATAACTACACATTTAGGCAAATGCACAAAGAGATGCCATCACTTTGTCTTCAAATGGGATATATTTTACACAAAGTAACTCGATCACATTCAGGTATCGAATTTCCAAGTGGGCGCATGACATATTCCAAAACTGCGGTCAAGACCTCTGGCTGCTTAAGTTTCAAACAGACCTGAGTTTCAAACAAATAGTTCTAAAATTTAAAGGGGTTTTTTGAAGCTCGACTTACTGTTGAAAATCATTGCTATCCACTATAAAATCCTAATTCAGGGCTCGAAATACTGGGTGCATTGTGCACCCAGGTGCACCCAAAATTGGAACTGTGCACCCAATTTTTTTCAGTGGGTGCACAGGGTGCACCCAAATATTTTCTTAGGTTTATGTATGGAAAGATATCGAGTATACTATTATACATCATATTTTTGACATCTAAGTGTTAGAGAGATAATAAAAATGTCTGTCATGTTACTTGTTTAAGAATTTGATAGCTTGTAACTAAGTTTTGTTATTATGTTTTTTTAACATTCTACTTAAATTCAAGTGGTGCACCCAAACATTTTTTGGTGCACCCAATTTTTTAGGCTGGGTGCACCAGTGCACCTAATCCCAAAAATGAATTTCGAGCCCTGTAATTACTATCCACACTCTATGAGACAAAATGTCTCTACCAAAATGAGAAAATTGACAATTTCCAGTACGCAAAAATGTAGGTAAATTGGGTGGACCTTTGTAACATTCAAGTGCCTGTTCATATTTTCTCACCAAAATGGTTCACACAAATCAACAAAATCAAAACGGCAACAAGTACAACTTCAATACTGTTAGTACAATATGACAAAAGAACTCATTTTCAAGTAACTATCAATATTACTATGTATACAAACAGTGTAACTATAACCAGGGCTCTAAATACCACCTGCATATGAAGGTTAGTGCAGGTAAGATTGGAACTGTGCAGGTATTTCTGTTGTCTACCTGCACCTAACCTGCACTGGTCCTTGTACTGGGTTTTATATATAAATCATTATTAAATGTCATATGATGCAAGTGAATGTGGATTGTTATAAGCTGCATTGACTTTTACCACCTATAAAGTATAAAAGAAACAATATCAATGGTTCCTGAACAATTTTAGATTTATAGTATACTTCCTAAATTCAGAGTGGTGCAGGTAAAATCTGTCTGGTGCAGGTAATTTTCAATGTTACATGCACCAGTACAGGCATGCAGAAAAAAGTATTTCGAGCCTTGATAATAATGTGCTTCTATACTAATTTCCTATGCAAATGATATGCAGTAGAACGCTTTGCCTGAGGGTGCAGGTAGTCATTACCAGTATGGGGTACTAACATTCAATGGAACGGGATACTCAAATACACAGCCAACAATGGACCCTATTCCTCTGTACTGGTAGTATATAATCTACCACCAACAAAAGGTTGGGTTTTAAACAGCGTTTATATGTTAACAGCAAGGTTTGTTTTGCAAAAAGGATGCATTTTTTAATAGAAACAAATCATGGTAAAAATACAGTAGCTTGTTTCATTTTTTTAACAATGCTATAAAATAAAGCAGTTATTTCAGCTGACAATATTATCATCCATGGTTCTTGAAGCGTTCGTTTTTTGTTGAATTTAAGCCTGACATTTCTCAATATTCAGAGTCATAATATTTCACAATCAAGGTTCTTATCGACAACATACATGTAATCTTGATATTCTGTCAAATAGATGAAATACATTCCAGTTATTCATACAAGTATTACTACCCAAATCTGACCCAGTTTTGAAGCATGTCTTCATGTATCACACAGTAATATTACCTGTATGTGGATTCACCTGTCAAAGATACAATTCAGGACAATAAAACAAAAAACTGACCTTAATGGCTTAAACCCCTGCACACAAACACGGGATGTACATATTGCAGATGTTTACTGGGGCAGTGTATGGCACCTCCTACTGCTAGCATCACATGGAGGTTTTTACTCCAGTGAGAGGGCATTGTTATCACCAGCCTGCAATGCCTCTTCTACACTCCAGGGGGCACTCATTCATGCAGAACAGGGGCTACTGACCAATGGCAACTCAGGACTACAGGGACAATCTGCATGCCCTTTTTCCATAGGCCTATTTTGATCCATGAAGTTTCGTCAGGTTGGTACGTCACTGAATAAAGAGACTCTTTTTTCCATGCAAACATTGCTTTCTATTGAAATTATTGTCACCAACGTTTATTCTCAGATGGTCACTGAAACATTAGTGAGAATAAAGAAATGGTTCTGAAAAAAAGTCTCTTTATAATTCAGCCTATTTGGATTCCCGTGATTCGTAGAGAATGTCTTATTGACGTATTTCGTAACAAGGTGGCCAAATTTCGCAAATCTTTGATTGTGGAGTTATGCCTAGGGGGTTCTTCTGAATCTAGGGTAAAATGTTGTCAGGACCCCCATACAGACCCCCAGGGTGGGGCAAATATTTAGCCTGTATTTTCTTAACAAATTCCTCCATCCGGTCCTACTTTCTGTTTCCAAGATCACCCCCACTCCACAAAAGAGCATCTAAACAAACACTACTAATTCAATCACCATCTGAATGGGTGATAACACTGGTCTTAAATATTTCATGGGCGGTGATTCCCTTTCACGAGTGCTTCTGTCCACATTATGGATTGAAAAGAAGTGATAAAGAGGGGATTGGGAGCTGAATGGTTTGTCAGTTCACACATGGTTGTCAGTGGGCACTGGAAGCCATGGCATCTGTGTGTACATTACTATCCAGAGGAATGGACCAAGCAAGGGTTGTTAGGCCTAGGGAAAAAATGTTGTTTCCCGACCTATTAAACCAAGAAAATCCTGCTGACCCTAAACTTTTTGGGGGTTGGACATAGCTTCCTTTTTTTTTATTCAGCCTGCTCCCTATTCAAGTAAAAAAAACCTGCTTGTTCTATCTATTGAGGCTGTATCCACTGATTTGTAACAATTATGTACAATACTGAAGTTTGATGTTAAAAACATAGTGTCCTCATCATTTCGTTTCTACTTTGTTAAACTGTATTGTTCAACTTCAGTTTTGTCCAAAGACTAAAAAAAGGAGATAATTCCTACCTATCAACTCTTATTTTTCGAGGACTGGGAGGATTTCAAGCATTCCTCTTTCTATGAGTCACAGTGAAAGAATTTAGTTCACAGTTAATTATAGCCTACCCACCAAGCTTTGGCATCAGTTTATTTGTTAGAGGAAAGGAGAGGGAAAGAGAGGGGCAGGGAGGAAGAGAAAGAGACAGCAATAGAGAGACACACAGAGAGAGAGAGACAGTAAGGGAGAAAGAAAGAAAGAGGGGGGAGAGGGGGAGAGAAAGTGACAGAGGGAGAGGGAGCGAGCATGGAGAGCCAGAGAGGAAGGAACAGAAAGGGAGAGGGACAGAGTGAGAGGAAGAAAAAAGAGAGGGGGAGAGAGAGGGGAAGAGAAAAGAAGAGGGGGATGAGAGACAAAGATAAAGCTAAAGGGAAGAGGGAGAGAGAGACTCAACTGGTTTGTTAATAGCAAACAAGGATGAAGGAAGGGCACTTGACTGGAAAATCTTCCTGGGTTGTTTTTCGACCTTACTGAAACAACAGCAAATCTTTTATCAAAACCATCCCAGAGGATCCCACGCTCATTACACGTTTGATGATCCCCTAAGGCTCCTGATCAGGCATGAAGGATTATCCCAGATTATCCCTGGGACTGTCAACAGTAACAGGATCTGGACATCACTGGGAGCGGTAATAATGGAGTTGTCAAACTATGTACTGTCAATCTTGACTTGTTGGTGATGGTTGTTTTCCCACTGACGAATTCTGCTCGAAAAACCCATTACGCAAATATTCAGATCCCCGTACTACTACTACTGTACTACAGATTTTTATACTGAAGGTCTCATACCACCGACTGTACCAACATAAAATGGTAAATATAAAAACATACACCTTCTACACCTGCAAATCCAAATAAAACAGCATATCTGGAGCCATTTTTCTTTCAATTGTAAGCACACTCATTCGTTGGGCAATAAAAAACTGTACTGCAAATCTCTAAGCTATTTGAGCTGGTTTTCCTGGTGCCTCTCTATTAGTCTATATATCAAAACCATGACACCAAAAATAGCATATGTGTTTGTGTGATCCGCAAAAACCTCCTTTCACTCTCATCGCTTTATTTAATCCCTGCAAAACCAAATGAATCTACAGTGTTTACTTTGTTCCAACTGGTTGGTGGATCGGAAATGATCTGTGTATGGCACCAAGCAAACTTGTTCTGGGATGAAGAGAAAAGCTGATGTCCAAACATGCTAATACTGGTCTACAATAGCCATCATGACAGACATGTTCCAGGGATAGGAGTTCCTACAAACTTGTGTTATGGTCCAAGTAAGATGTTACAAAAGCTTGGGGATTAAAATCTACATTAAATTTTGTGGTGTTGGGAATAAGATCACTACAGAGTAGCTCCACCTAGAGAGCAGCTAGCAAACTGCAGAATTTTCCAGATTCTTGCAAACATGATTCTGACAATGACATACCGTAATTTCTCAAACACATGAAGGAAAAAAGAAAATGTGTACTGTATAACTTAGATCTTTTCAAGTAGTCAGAGATAACCCCAAAACAACGAGCTTGTAACTTCCATATCTAGATATCTACAATGTCAATGTAGTTTGTAAAAAGTTTATACAGTGACTATCAAACTTGCCTAAGAAAACCACTCAGGAGACCAATAAAATTGCCTTTGTGGACAGGTGGTCACTATACTATAATTATAGACAGGATTTTTAATGCTTGAGTCAATGGAAAAATTATCTAAGAGACCATCAGAATGTCTGACAGTAGTAATTGTGAAAAATACCACAGCCTTAATTCAGATGTCACACTACAACTTAGTACAAGCAATTTTTTTTCTTTAAATCTCCTTGGAAGACTAAAGAAACAGTGCTAAGTCAGCTGCTAGCAGTGCAGACCAACATTTAGGCCAGGAGTTGATTAGAACCAATTATCTTAAGTAATACCATCAGACCAGGACAAGAAAAGGAAGGAAGGAACAAACTGGACAAATGAAGTCCTCCTGTCCTGGATTCTGTGATAATTAATCCCTGCTTTACTAAGAGACTTTACATGTCTACCAGTAACTCTAATCATTTCCAGTTTCTAATTCTATACTACTGTACATGCAGAAATGTTGGCGGTGGTTTTATGTCTGCATTTTTTGCGGTGGCCACTTCACCGTGAACCACCGCAAAAGTTTTTATATCATAGGTTTTGACTGCAGTATGGTGCTACCATGAACTTAAAACCACTGCAATCGCAAACACTCCATTTTCCAGCTACCGCAAAAGTAAATCCCCGCGAACGTAAATGCATTTATAGTAATTTCTAGCCAGGGTTGGACAAGTCCAGTCTGATTGTCCCAGGCAAGTGAAAGTGCTGATCGGGCAAGTGCATGTCCTACCCACTCTTGCCCGATCAGGCAAGTAAGATTGACTGAGATTTGATATACATGTACTTGCTGTTTTTGTTTTTTTTTACAGTCATGGCATCAAGCATTGTGAAAACGTAGCAATAGTAAAAGAATTTTATTACTGGAAGTGAAAATACAAAGAAAAATATTTTTTTTCAAATTTTGGGCAAGCCAAGTCTTACCTCGAGAAAGTAAATTTTTCATGTACTTGCCTGACAGACGACAGGACAAGTGAATTTTAGTTGTTTTTTTTACAGAACTTGTTAAACCCTGCTAGCTTCTCAATGAAGGGGTCTACATGGGGGATCCTTACATCCCTTCCAAAAGACAGGTGCATCCCCAACTGAGATGACCTATCCAGGACTTGAACTGGGATCTCTTATTTTTAAGTTATTAGAACCAGAAGGTCAACTGTGAGGCTGCTATCAGTTGAGCTACAGGGACATCCCCTGAAGTAGTATATCAGACAGTATTTCAAGTCTATACAATAACACTAGTACACATACATGTATACCTTGGTAGATGCTTGGCCTCTTTGCAACAAAACTCCATATCTGGAACTTTTCTTGTGCCAGTTTGAAGCTAACAGTCCTAAACTATACATCCAAAACAAATTAAGGTGTCCCAGCGCAGCATAAGGAACTCCATGTCCCTACTAGTACATGGGCCGTGTTTTTCCCCTAGCCTTCTAGCCTGTGTTGTCACAGTGTTTAAAACACAATGGGGGAGCTCTAACATCAAAGTGATGCCACTCCCATTGATCAATACGACTCCAAACTTCAAGTGGTGCTTCAGAACTTACATGTAGGCAATGTTGACATGGATAGCTCTGCGCTGGGATTTAGGAGCAAATTCCAACTTCAAGAGAAGATAATACTGCTTCCCTAACCAAAATCACATGCGTCATTGGGACTGCCATTAACTACAAATCTGCCAAAATTCAAACAAGTCTATCAAAAGGACCATTGCTCCTTGACGGGGGTAAAAAATTACTTGATACTGCATTGGTATACACACATACTAAAATATGTGGACTTTTCATGTTTGATTTGTATGATAAAAATGAAAAAGGACGCTAAGAACTGATGAGAATGTGGCAACTTTAGGGTATATATATTAAGTTACGATTTAAGTTATACTTGATAAGCTATAAGTAATTTAGTAGAAATTTGTAAGAAGCATCGAAATTAAAGGTAACATGGACTGATTTAAAGTTGGCAGACTTCAGCCCCTTGCAATGCTGCAATATTCAATAACACAGAGTCAAACACACACACACACACACTCACTCACTCAATCACTTAACTCACTCACTCACTCAATCACTCACTCACTAGCCTGGTTACCAAACCCCAGCCCGATCTCAAGTATCTATCGTGCAGGGCAAAAGATATTTTTGAGGTTGGGGTATGGTATCCAGGCTACTCACTCACTCACTCACACACACAATTAAAGTTATACATAATGTGTTATATGCAAACACATACTCATACACCATGGCACACTCAAAAGTTTCAGACCACAGCATCTTCTTAAAATAGAATGACAAGAGGAAAACACAGTTTAAGAAGATGTTAGTTTTCACCAGGGTGAGAAATATGTAGGTAGGGAGGCATGCACCAACAGTGGGACACTGTGTACAGGACAAACACAAACCTACAACTTCAACGAGCAAGTGTTCCAAGATCTCCTACCTCCATGAAATACTTTCTCTTATGTCTTGTTTAATTGTACCCTGGAAACCTTTGACCGTTTCAAAACCATATCCAGTTGCTTGAGTGACTACTTTTTGGCGTATCTTATTACCTGGATGTCTAAACTACATCGACGTACCCTGGAAAACTGTACTTTAAGCCAGGGCCGGCAGAGAATTTGTTCGGCACCCAAGGCAGGTCTAGCTAGGCCGGCAAGCTCTCCCTGCACGACAAATCCCCAAAATGCTTAAATCTAGCCAGTTTAGGTCGTTGGAAGACATTCCGCTGCTACTGAACAGATTCTTGGTCGGTCGTGGTTAAAAGTCTGGTTTTCCAGGGTGGTTTAACTGCTGTTGATTAATCAAGCAAATAATGTTTTGATTCAAAATACATGTGTCCATTTATTAGTTTAACCACTGTCCTTTATGGGCTAGAAAGTGGAAAAACAAAAACACTTTACTGCAAAAACACAAACAAACAGACCCCAAAACAATACCTCCCCATGAATTAGTAGCCTCTTCCAATGACCCCATGACCTGGAGTGTCTGTAAGCAGTAGTAAGGTAACTTTGATTATGACAAATTTCTAGCAACTCTATATGCATGTATACAGCATTTGAAAATACCTACAGAAACACACACACAAGCAATCAAACAGAAAAACTACAAACATTCCAAATTGAATTTTGTACCTTGATTGATATACCATGTCTTGTGTAATACTTTGTCCTAAAAATTAGGCACATTGCATAGCTTTGAGTCAGCTGGTTGTAATATCATTAAAACACCAGAAGCGATCTACCTTTGCCAAAGCCTGGCCTGCATTTCTAATCTAAGAGTCAGTAATGTAAACTTGGCATGACACTTAAAGTTGAACTTTGAAACACTAAAATTAATGACCTCCATAACACTTTTGAGATAAGCTCTGTTTATAACCTGTAGGTAGTCAGCCCAGAACATCTAAAGGGTTGGAAACTGACCAACATAACCTGACTAGCACACGACGCTACAAAAATGTAGGGTTTATATACTTAATAGCTTTTCCACCTGTGGAGTCATCTTCAAGCTGTGAGGCACTGAACGTTACTACTTTTTCAAAGCACCAACTGTCAGATGTAAGAGTTTTATACCGACTACTTACAGATGTACAGCTAATATTGCAGAATCACTCAAGATGCGCAGCATGCAGATCGCTCCGAGCTATTTTATTTTACGTAATTTGCTTCGAGGATGGGAAAATTTACTGTACAGCAATGACAGCATATTTCCCGTAAAGCGCAATTGAGCCTTAAAATTTCACATGAAACATAATGGGGCATACAAATGTCTTAGTGGATTTAACGTAAAGCGTTGTTGACCAGAGTTGGACGAGTCCATTAGGCCTATTGTCCAGGGCAAGTGAAAGTGCTGATCGGGCAAGTGTATGCCCTACCCCACTTGTCCGATCGGGCAAGTAAGATTTTTTCATGAGAGAGATTTTGATATACTTGCTCCCTTTCACAGTCATAGCTTCAAGCATTGGTCAACACAGAAAAATAGAGCCAGCAATAGAAAATGGAATTGAAAATACTTACACAAATGTCATAAAAATGTCCGAACAAGTGAAACTTTGGTTCGGTCAAGTAAATTTTCTATCATATCTATGTACAAGTGAATTCTATAAAACTTGTCAAACCTTGTTGGCAATCCCAAGTTTAACTTGAAGAATTATCAGAACCCCCCATGCAGAACCTCCTAGCTGAAGAGACACATGTCATGAGCACAACAGAGATGACTCACCTGGCCTGGGGGCAGGTAATGTCCTGCTGTAACACCTGGTGGGTTGGGAACAGTACAGGAAAACCAGTCTAGACATTTTTTTAGCCCAAATACAGCCAATGTGCTTTCTATATTACCCTCTGACTTCAACCAGCCAATGTTCACAGATCACCGAGCCGTCCCCCTCAATGTAATTGTAACAGTAGATTTTCACACAGGTTTAGGAAAAAAAATATGCATATATCATGGTTTCTGGTGACTTTGAAATTTGGGTATCTTCTGGCAAATACTCAATTAGAAAATCTGACCCAATGCCATTGACAACCACTACAGTCAATTGTGAAATATTGCATATCACAGTGAATGGCTAAAGGCTTTACAGAGTCAGCGGTGCAACAAGGAGGCATACAGATTTTAAAAAACTCTGTCTACCAAAAGCCTTTCTTCTAAAAGTTCTATACACCACAATGAATGAATGATCCATTCCCTTGGTTCGCTTAGTTCTCTGTATTATTTAAAGAGAGAATCAAACAAAAGAACAGTATATGGTTCGACAGAAATCAATCAATCAATCAATCTGATCAAGGACAACTGCTAAATGCCCTGGTTTAATTTATTCACTGCCCAAAATTGTGCTAAGGTACAGACCCTAGCTATTTCTCCCTTGACTCAAATCACTTGACCCTCACCGTTTTTTTTCGGCCATTGCACAAAGTACAAAGTTCAACCTATCTCTGGAATACACAAAATAAGTACCACAGAAAAATTCTGGCTAGAGGTCATAGGTCAAAAGGTGGGAACCTTGCTCTTAAGAAAAACAACCTGGTGCTACACAGAAGTCAAGTATGCCATTATGATATTAATGCAGTTATCACAAGCTGTGATCTGTACTTTCTATACGTAGTAGAGAGTTTGGAAATTATTCTACAGGAGCAAAGAGGTTCAAAATGCTCCTTCCTAAGCTAGAAAAAGAAAATTGCACATCAACAAATCCCTCAATGGTAACAAAACCTGTTGACCTTGAACTGGTGTAAGAGTATTTATGCTAAAGAAGTTGTTTCCTAGGGACACTCTCTAAACAAGGCTGCCTTACTGGGCCAGTTTCTCAGTCCTACATCCAAAGTTCACACACTGCTTAGAAATGGTTATGAACTTGGTCACACCAACAGTAGTGTTTTCCCAGATGGTGTTGTCCTGGATCCCAGATTGGAGGACAACCATAGCTCAGAGCCATGAGTGCTTGGATATTGTACACTTACACAACAGTCCCAACACCTAACACTTGATTAAAAAAATGCTGTGTTTCTGAATACCTGACCGATCCTAGCAAAAACCTGGTGACCAAGCCCATATTTTTTTCATTTCGTCGACCGCCGACAAGGGTCATAAAGTTTTTTCTATCTAAAATCTGAGTGATGAAAACATCGTAGAAACATTTCTGACATGTTTTCCTCATTTCTGTACTATTGCAACAGAAAACTGTGCTTAAACAATGTATACCTGCTGTTTAATTATCATTAAATTATCATTATAATATCATGTTGGAAATACCAAATTGTCTTGCCTACTCCTATAGTTTTAAATTACACATCCCACAAATTTCGAGTCTTCTTTGATCAAAGTTCAAACTGTATTTGTTGGATCACTTTGAACAGTCTAATTCTAAAGAAATAAAGCATAATCAGAAACGCTGAATTTATTTCCCCAGGCCTATTACCAAAATGCTCCATTGCACAAGAACGTGCCAGCCTGGTGAGATAGAAATGTAGGAAATTTCAGCATAAATTCCTGGTGATATCCAACACACTAGGGCAGTAGGGCTACCAGACCATGTCTGAATACCAACCCTAGATGTGTCCCACAGACAAGGCCTGCTGAAGAGGGTCTGTATGCCCCCTTTCCACAAAGCGTAGGCAGCCTATTTTTATTTCCTGTAAAAAAAAAATTGTTGCGCCATTTACGTAATTTGTAGCATTGGCAACCACCTACTAATTGCCTTCCTAAAAAAATTGCTGAATACAGCATAAAGCGTTGTCGGGATCCCCCATGTAAACCCTCCGACAAGTATATGCTGAACAAGTTGTTATTCCACACGTAGGGGGTGTCTGCCTGTATGTGGCTCGCATGTGGACTGGATTTTTTCCTTGCTGCGCTGCTTGTTTACATTTTGGCAATCCTACCCAGTCAGGACAAATACTGGGCAAAAGTTGTGTTCACATTTCACGGATTACTACCCAAGAAAGTGCTGTTTTTGTTGGTTTTTAAGTCTACAGCCAGTACAAGACTACTTTGGCTACGAATGTCAAGGTGAACAATTGGTGTTCTCTATAAATGACAATGTAATTGTTACAAATTATGGTTTGATAGTGGTAATTTTACACTATGGACGGACCAGACAAAAAACGTGCATGGTCGGATCGTGTCGTATTTTATGGAGTCCGCAAACATTACTACCATTCTTAGCAGGTTTGTAACCTTGTTAGAGCCCTGGGCGATTTAAAACAATAAGCTGTAAATGGGCAAACAACGATTTAACAAAAGTAATAAGATTAGAACTTACCATAAGAATGGCCTGGAAGGGGGGGGGGGGCAGCCTACTCGCGCCAACCTTACTAGTCGAGTTCGAATCCGGAGTTCTGCATGAAATACCGGTTTCAAATTCCCCTGTCTCTGGTACTTCTGACGGTTTGCGAGACTCTGAACTTCAGTTCTACGCACTTGTGGCCTCCACACGACTTCACTGACGTCGGGACGACTGAAAATAGCCCAAACTTGCCCCGTTGTTTGGGGACAACAGCGCCATTGTGCAAATATCACAACCGGAACTGGACCGGACTCTAACATTATCTTCTGTAGGGGTGTAAGTAGGCAATGACCATGTGAAATAAAGGTGTTTATGCCTTTAGAGATTTACAAACAATTTATATAGTATGTAGAATATACTAAAATAGGGTTAAAACGTTAGACTTTAGAAGTTTGTATATTAACTATCAACGGGAAATTATTAAGATATTATTAACCAAATCTAAAATGTGATTGAACGTTACTCTCCAAGCAGATGTTAGGCTCTGGTTTGTTTTACCCGAATTTACCTGAACCGCAGAGGTATTTGGACGACTTTGTACATATTTTCATCATCTCTCTATTTACCTGGTCTTCTATTTAGGCTGGTCGACAAAAATTAAACCTGATAAAGTAGAAAGCCAGATAAAATGCATTCTCCAAACCAGCCGAGCCTATTATTAAACATCTGCTTGGAGAGTAGGAATACGGACTGTTCTACAAGATGCATCATGGGTGGACATTGGCGCGATAAAATCAAATTATTTTATTTATGCGACGTGGTTTTATACTTGATAATATCAATATCGTTTCTCGAGCAACAAATCTAAAAGAGTAGACGATATCAAAAATAGAACATTTTCTTTAGTATAGTATAGTATAGTATTATCATATAACATTAAGTATTATTTCATTAACATCAAGTTTACTCCAAATGTAACGTTACACCCTTCTGGTATTATGGAACATCAAACCGCTGAAAACCATACTTGCAGCTCTTGTTTTTCCCACTAGCCTCTACCA